>NC_064853.1:20912573-21030073 GCF_024139225.1 Suncus etruscus
GTTCTCCTGAGATTAACACTCCTTTGTTCCCATTATTGCAGTTAAGCACAATTGTATTCTAAGCACAATATGAAGAAGGGAAGGCACGCAACTGACTTCAGGCTTTGTCTTGACATCCTTCAGGTTAAACAGGATTTATAGTACAAAGAGTTATTAAAAAGGCAAAGTGTAGGCAAAAAGGAGAGAGGACAACATTTAAGTAAGAAACAAATAGAGGTGGGGAAATAGTACAGAAGTAAAGGTACTTTTCTTGCACATGCTAAACCTGGTTTGATCCCCCAAAGACACACATGTAAGTCTTCCAAGTATTACAGAGTAAGCTCAATGTACAAAACCAGGGTAGAACCTAAGTGTGGTGCAATCTTTCTTCCAAAATAGAAAAATATGGGGAAGACAATATATGGTTTGAAACTTTAGCAAAAGCTAAATATTAAAAATTAAACCTTGAAATGATTTTATAAGCTCATAAAAATAGCTCTAATAATGGACTAAGGGGAAATGAATAACGACAAAAATAATGTATTAAGATAAAGTTGGTAAATTTTACTACTTTTAATTTTTACATGACTATATAACAAAAAGGAAAAAAAACATACAATAACATTAAAGAATGAAAGAATCTGCCCACAGATTCAAAGATACTTACATAATAAAGGGCAAAAACTACCAAATTATTACATCAAAGGCAAAATAAAATTAAAAATAGAGAGAAGTGAGTAAAGGAAAAGTACAGGCAATTCTCATGAGAGAAATACCTGATAAACATATTCCCAGGCTTGGTAATCTGGGTAATTAAAATTAAAATTATAATGAGAAAGACAGTTTCTCATTCATCAATCTAGTGAACATGTAAAGGTAAGACAAGAGCCAAGTGATGATGAAAAATGAAAAAGGAGGGGAAATTACCATGATTTTCTGGAAAGGCATATATTAGTAAGATAGTTTTAGGCTCTTGCTCTCTGGACCACACAGTGGGTGGAGCATTTGCCTTACACGAAGCCAATACAATTTGGATCTCCAGAATCTCATATAGTTCCCTAAACCTATCAGGAGTGATTCCTGAGTGTAGTGCCAGGGGTAACAGCTGAGCATTGCTGGTAGTGGCCCCCAAACAGAAACAAAACAAATAACATATTTACAAAGAAGAGTTTGGCTTTAGGTATGTATGTCCTATCACCTAAGATTCTCTCTCTGTGTATATATGTTATATGTGTATTTATATGTATTGAAAATTTAAATATACATATCCACATATATAGGTATATACATATATAGTATGCATACACATAATACATATCTTAGAAGTATTATGGACATATGCATAAAAAGAAATATATAATTTCACTGCATTTCTATGTATCCTAGAAGTATTATGGACATATGTACAAAAAGGAATATATAATTTCACTGCATTTCTATGTATTTTGGGCAATATAGGCCTGCCTATCTATGCTTAGGATTATGAGGCTACTCTTGACCTTTCTCAGGAAGGCTGTGGTGGTGGGAATTAAATAGAGGCCATGTGAATACCAGCCATATGCTCCAGTCCTGTGGGTCATTTTTTCGGTGAAACTATAATTAAAAAGTGGAAAATAAGTTAGCCGTACCTTGCTATCATTTGAGGAATGGTAAAGAATTTATAGAATTTGTAATACTTGAAAAGTGCAAATGAACAGTAAGAATGAAGCAAATTATTTCCGTAAAAAAAATTTTTTAGATGAACACTTAGTGTATGGAACAGTGTGAGTTCATTCAAAGAATCTACGTTACAAAACATCCATAGGCATAAAAAAGTACTCTATGTTATTTATACAAATATGTATAAAAAGTAGACAAAAAGGTGCCACACTTAATGAAAAATGCTATTTTCTCTCTACAAAGGGAAGGAAACAGAAACCATGAACAAGAGGCAAGTTGAAGTTTGATTTGTTCCTTTTAAAAGACTTGAAGCAACTATGACTCAAAAATGTAGCAATTATGAGAAATATGCCCCTGGATATTGGCTTGTAAAAATTTATTGTCATTTAGATTACTTTTGTAAATATTTCAGACATTGTGTGCAATTCCAGGAAAGGAGTGACTCTGAAAGTCAGGTCTGATGGATGGGTGAATGTGGGATGTAGATCTAAGTTCCCCCAAATTTCCTCTGATTGAGTCATGCTCAGCTAACCCAAGCTCTCTTTCATTAGAAAGAAGAGTTTCATAACCATCAAAGGAACTTCTTGTCACAGACTTTTGACTCTTACAGGAATCATTAATATACTTTTTTTTGTTCTAATATAAAATATAGGACTAGAGAGACTAGATATGTTAAGGTGTTTGCCTTGTATGAGGCCAACCCTAGTTTGATACCCTGAAACACATATCAGGAGCACCATTAAGAAGGACCACTGATGGAGCCGGAGAGATAGCACAGTGGTAAAGCATTTGCCTTGCACACGCTGACCCAGGATGGACAGTAGTTCGAATCCCGGCATCCCATATGGTTTGCCTGCCAGGAGTGATTTCTGAGTGCAGAGCCAGGAGTAAACTCTGAGTGCTGCCGAGTGTGACCCCAAAAAAAGAATGACCAGTCATCATAGAGTCAGGAGTAGCTCTTGAATACCTGTAGCTCAATACCACATACATTATAATATATTAAACAAAATTTCAACCTTTCAGTAAATACTGATTAATAGGTGTTTGCTCTTCCCATGGTAGTATCATTCTTGGTGAAGTTCTAATGACATAGAGAATCCTCTGGGAGTAGGGTGCCAAAGCTAAACTGACCACTCTTAACTCCAAATTTTCATACAGTACACTTTTTTAATAACTCCCAACAGAAATACAGAAGGGAATATTTTACTGTCATATTCTACAAAGAAATCTACTGAGTGCAAGCCACTCAAATTCATTGTCAATTTGCCAATGGCAACATTGATTCTGAGCTGAGATGCCACTGGAAAAGTTTGATTTTTGTTTCTTTTTAAGAGATAGTGTTTTTCTGTAAGAAGCAAAACTTTCCAACCTTGGATTGTGCCCTTGAAACAGGGAAATAAAATTGTAGGTGGAACTAATAGTCTAGAATGATAGACCTGCCTATCCTTTAGTTTCTGTTTCCCCTGGCAGAAACCGTATCTTTGGGTGAAGTGGGCTCTATGCTCAAGATGTGCTTGGGTGGAGAGTGAACTCAGAGACTACCTTGTACCTTCAGGGAATGGTTCATTCCTCAGAGGGCCTAGGAATACCCCATGGACTTTTCTGTGTCCCTATCCATGGAAGTAGAGGGAACACTGTGCCAAAAGTCACGTTCCCAAATTTTCCTCTATAACAGGAGTCAGTGTGACCCTTCCTATCCTGCATCTTGCTATCCATTTGTTGATGACCCCTCCAGAGAATGGGTTCTCTGATCAGCCCCACAGCAAATAAGTTTTATCAAGGGGTCTCTATTGATTTTCAAGGCAGTCTGTGAATTGTGAAGAATTCCTACTCCCCCCCCACACACATACACACCTCATCATGACTATTCCTACAGGGTCTGCTAATTTACTTGTGAGTCAGGTGTGGCTCCATCTACTGCCTATCAGATAACTTTCCACAGGAGATGGGGTGGAGGGACACTTGGGTCTTAATCAAGGCACCCTCTTTTATTCAAACCTAAAGAGGCTCCTTTCACTCAAACAGCCTTAAAACAAATCAAGGAATCCACAGCTCCAAGCAAATTGCTCCATCAGGAAGTTCTTAGTGTGTACATATCTCCCTATATAGACACACAGTGCATAACCAAAATGATAGGATACCTTGGTAGGGGTCACCTCTTTACGTTGCTAACCTTCCTACTGGACACTGAGGTTCCTCTTACTTTTACCTAGTGTTACTTGTCTCCTTGCCTTTTCACTTCCTGTACTGCCTTCATTTCTGCTCAGGGCCCTTCCTTAGGAGGGAGGCTACATTGATCTTCTTCCTTTGGCTCACTTGCCTCCAAACACCCTTCTGAACTTGTGCAAAACAACCAAAGACTACTCTATTATTTTTAATATTTTATTAATTAAATTCATTATTGAATTGAGTCACCATGAGATACACAGTTTCAAAGTTGTTCATAAATGACATTCAGTCACAAAATGTCCAATATCTATTCCTTCACCAGTGCATATTTTTTGCCACTAATGAGGGGTCCTCAAACTTTTTAAACAGGGAGCCAGTTCACTGTCCCTCAGACCATTGGAGGGTCTGACTATAGTAAAAATAAAACTTATGAACAAATTCTTATGCACACTGCATATATCTTATTTTGCAATGAAGAAACAAAACAGATACAAATACAATATGTGGCCCGTGGGCCATAGTTTGAGGATCACTGTGTAATTGCATCTATGGCAGACATTTTTTCTTCCCTTTTTCCTTTCTCTATTCCTGTTCTTCCTTTTAGACACTATGGTTTGCAATACTGTGATTGCATATTACTTTACCTCCTTTCAGTGCCCAGTTCTTGCTCAAAGTGATCATTTCCAACCATCATTTTTATAGTGGTCCCTTTTTGTCCTAATTGCACTTGCTCACTATCTGTGGCAAGCTTCTTTCTTACCTTGCACAGATTATTGCTGGGTGGGGGTGGGAGGAGGAGCAGCAGACCTGGCTAGAGTTGGAATTTCTAATTTACATTATTAACTAAAGCCAAGTACCTGCCCTCAGGGCAATCCTTATGTCATCTGCCTTGGGGCTTGTCAATCTTGTACTGCCCTTTTCATGGCATTATTATAAGGACAGTATGTGCAAGTGGCATTCCCCTCTCCTCACATCCAATAAGATAGAGTTAGCGGGCTCCCTGTGTGTGACACCAGGCGGGGAAAATCCGCGAAAGTACACCGGCCCAGTGGGGCTCAGCTGTGAAAGACTGTGAGTGTGACCTGTCTATGTCTGTCTACTGTCCTCTTGCGTGAAACTCTTGCGAGTGGGGCAAAAAGAGCCTCCAGAAACCTCGCTCGCCCAGACGCCATTTTCAGGGAGGGACTTCAGAGCATAAAAACCGGCTATCCTTTGCAAAAGCTGGCTCCCTGTGTGTGACACCAGGCGGGGAAAATCCGCGAAAGTACACCGGCCCAGTGGGGCTCAGCTGTGAAAGACTGTGAGTGTGACCTGTCTATGTCTGTCTACTGTCCTCTTGCGTGAAACTCTTGCGAGTGGGGCAAAAAGAGCCTCCAGAAACCTCGCTCGCCCAGACGCCATTTTCAGGGAGGGACTTCAGAGCATAAAAACCGGCTATCCTTTGCAAAAGCTGGCTCCCTGTGTGTGACACCAGGCGGGGAAAATCCGCGAAAGTACACCGGCCCAGTGGGGCTCAGCTGTGAAAGACTGTGAGTGTGACCTGTCTATGTCTGTCTACTGTCCTCTTGCGTGAAACTCTTGCGAGTGGGGCAAAAAGAGCCTCCAGAAACCTCGCTCGCCCAGACGCCATTTTCAGGGAGGGACTTCAGAGCATAAAAACCGGCTATCCTTTGCAAAAGCTGGCTCCCTGTGTGTGACACCAGGCGGGGAAAATCCGCGAAAGTACACCGGCCCAGTGGGGCTCAGCTGTGAAAGACTGTGAGTGTGACCTGTCTATGTCTGTCTACTGTCCTCTTGCGTGAAACTCTTGCGAGTGGGGCAAAAAGAGCCTCCAGAAACCTCGCTCGCCCAGACGCCATTTTCAGGGAGGGACTTCAGAGCATAAAAACCGGCTATCCTTTGCAAAAGCTGGCTCCCTGTGTGTGACACCAGGCGGGGAAAATCCGCGAAAGTACACCGGCCCAGTGGGGCTCAGCTGTGAAAGACTGTGAGTGTGACCTGTCTATGTCTGTCTACTGTCCTCTTGCGTGAAACTCTTGCGAGTGGGGCAAAAAGAGCCTCCAGAAACCTCGCTCGCCCAGACGCCATTTTCAGGGAGGGACTTCAGAGCATAAAAACCGGCTATCCTTTGCAAAAGCTGGCTCCCTGTGTGTGACACCAGGCGGGGAAAATCCGCGAAAGTACACCGGCCCAGTGGGGCTCAGCTGTGAAAGACTGTGAGTGTGACCTGTCTATGTCTGTCTACTGTCCTCTTGCGTGAAACTCTTGCGAGTGGGGCAAAAAGAGCCTCCAGAAACCTCGCTCGCCCAGACGCCATTTTCAGGGAGGGACTTCAGAGCATAAAAACCGGCTATCCTTTGCAAAAGCTGGCTCCCTGTGTGTGACACCAGGCGGGGAAAATCCGCGAAAGTACACCGGCCCAGTGGGGCTCAGCTGTGAAAGACTGTGAGTGTGACCTGTCTATGTCTGTCTACTGTCCTCTTGCGTGAAACTCTTGCGAGTGGGGCAAAAAGAGCCTCCAGAAACCTCGCTCGCCCAGACGCCATTTTCAGGGAGGGACTTCAGAGCATAAAAACCGGCTATCCTTTGCAAAAGCTGGCTCCCTGTGTGTGACACCAGGCGGGGAAAATCCGCGAAAGTACACCGGCCCAGTGGGGCTCAGCTGTGAAAGACTGTGAGTGTGACCTGTCTATGTCTGTCTACCGTCCTCTTGCGTGAAACTCTTGCGAGTGGGGCAAAAAGAGGCTCAGAGGAGCACGGCCGCTCCGCTTCGCTACGCGGCCGTGCACTCTTTCTAAGGAAAGAACTCCATTGCAACAAGAAGGAAAAATCACACTAAGAACGGCGCTATATCACAGAAGCAAACATTTCTCTCTGGACTGTCTTCTCTGTTACATGCTCGGGCCTAAGATTTGACCCAGTGTGAGGCTTCATCCACGGAGGACTCCCCTCCCTTAGAGGCAAGTCAGCCCATCCAGAAAGGGAGGAGCCAGAGGAGTGTGCTGCCTACATCATATAGACAATGAATACCACTACAACACGTAGAAAAACCCACAATACAAATGTGACAATGGGGAAACAGCGCAGGCCAGCATCAGACATAGAGAATGAAGATGACAATTCTGAGGACCAGATAATGACTGAACAACTAATCAACCTCTCAGATAAGGACTTTAGACTAGCAATATGGAAGGTGCTCAACAGACTCCAAGAAACCATGGATCGAGTTGAACAGAACACTAATAAGAACCAAGAAAATATGAAGGCAGAAATGACAAAACTCCAAACTGAAATAACATGTCAACTAACAGGCCTGAAAAACTCAGTAAACGAAGTGAATGACAAAATGGATAAGCTCTGGGACAGGGTATCAGAAGCTGAGAATAGACTTGGTGCTGTGGAAGATGAGATACATAACAATTCCATACAGCAGGAGAGATTGGACAAAAAACTTAAAGCAAATGAGCAGACAATGGAAAAATTAGTCAAAGAATGGAAACAGACGAAAATAGAAGTCTATGATAAGATCAACAGAAACAACTTAAGAATCATTGGAGTCCCAGAGACCCAGGAAGAAAATTTCCAGGAAGAATCAATGGTCAAGAACATCATTAAAGAGAAACTTCCAGAGCTAAAGAATATATGTGATCAAATCCTGCATGCCCGAAGAGTACCAACCAAAAGAGACCCCAGAAAAACCACCCCAAGACACATCCTAGTCACAATGACAAATCCCACAGATAGAGACAGAATTCTGAAAACAGCAAGATCAAAAGGGGAAATCATGTTCAAGCAAGCTTCCCTGAGATTTACAGCAGACCTGTCACCAGAAACGCTCAATGCCAGAAAGCAGTGGTGGGATATTGTGACAAGACTGAATGAAATGAATGCTTCACCCAGAATACTATACCCAGCAAAACTCACTTTCCGGTTTGATGGAAGAATACATGGTTTCACAGACAAAAAACAGCTCAGAAACTTCACAGACACAAAACCAGTCTTAAGAGAAAAACTGAAAGACCTAATCTAAGACAAGACTACCCAAAAGACACACCAAATTTTGAAATAAAGATGGCGTTAAATCCCAGGACAATTCTTTCTCTCAACGTCAATGGACTAAATGCACCAGTTAAGAGACACAGAGTGGCTAAATGGATCAAAAAACTCAATCCAACCTTCTGCTGCCTACAAGAAACGCACCTGAATAGTCAGAACAAACATAGACTCAAAATAAAAGGCTGGAGAAAAGTTATCCAAGCTAACAACACCCATAAAAAAGCTGGAGTGGCCATACTAATATCAGATAATGCAAACTTTATACTCAGGAAGGTTGTAAGGGACAAAGACGGACATTTTATATTAATCAAGGGGTACGTAGAGCAGGAAGAATTCACTCTCCTAAACATATATGCACCGAATGAGGGGCCAGCAAAATATTTAATACAACTGCTGACAAATCTGAAAAATAATATCAACAACAACACAATAATTGTGGGGGACCTAAACACGGCTTTGTCAACACTGGACAGGTCAACCAGACTGAAACCCAACAAGAATATACTAGACCTGAGGAGAGAAATGGAAGAAAGAGGCCTAGTGGATATATATAGGACACTCCATCCCCAGAAACCTGGATACACATTCTTCTCCAATGTACATGGGACATTCTCCAGGATAGACTACATGCTGGCACATAAAACATACCTCCATAAGATCAAGAGGATAGAAATTTTGCAGACTACCTTCGCTGACCACAAGGCTCTGAAATTATTTGTGAACTCCAAAGGGACTCAGAAGAAACACTTTAACACCTGGAAGTTAAACAGCCTCATGCTCAATAACCAGTGGGTCCGAGATGAAATCAAGGAGGAAATAAAAAGGTTCCTGGAAACAAATGACAATAAAGACACAAACTCTCAGAACTTATGGGACACAGCAAAAGCAGTACTGAGAGGAAAATTTATAGCTTTGCAAGCACACATCAGGAAGGAAGAAGGAGCTTACCTGAGTAGCTTAATGACACAGCTAATAGAACTAGAAAATGCTCAACAAAAGGACCCAAGAACAGGAAGACAGAAGGAAATAACAAAGCTGAGAGCAGAAATCAACGAAGTGGAAACTCAAAAAACAATCCGAAAGATCAACGAAAGCAGAAGTTGGTTCTTTGAAAAAATAAACAAGATTGATAGACCACTGGCAAACCTAACAAAGAAAGAGAGAGAGAGAAACTTGATAACTCGTATCAGGAATGAAAAAGGAGAGATCACTACTGATATGACAGAGATTCAAAGGGTAATCAGAAACTACTTTGAAAAACTCTACGCCACTAAAAATGAGAACCTGGAAGAAATGGATAAATTCTTGGACTCTTATAATCTTCCACGGTTGAAGGAAGAGGATGTAGCATATCTAAACACCCCCATCACCATTGATGAAATTAAAACAGTAATCAAATGTCTGCCGAAAAACAAAAGCCCAGGTCCAGATGGATTCACTAATGAATTCTATCAAACTTTCCAAGAGGAACTACTGCCAATCTTGGCAAGACTCTTTCATGAAATTGAACAAACAGAAACACTTCCAAATAGCTTTTATGAAGCCAACATCACCTTGATACCTAAACCAGACAGAGACGCTACCAAAAAAGAAAATTACAGACCAATATCACTGATGAATGCAGATGCAAAGATCCTCAACAAAATCCTGGCAAATAGGATTCAATGCCTCATTAAGAAGATCATCCACTACGATCAAGTAGGTTTCATCCCAGGAATGCAAGGCTGGTTTAACATCCGTAAATCTATCAACATAATACACAACATCAATAACAAGAAAAATAAAAACCACATGATCATATCAATAGATGCAGAGAAAGCATTTGATAAGGTCCAACACCCATTCTTGATCAAAACTCTCAGCAAGATGGGAATGGAGGGAACCTTTCTCAATATAGTGAAGGCCATCTACCACAAGCCAGTGGCAAATATTATCCTCAATGGAGAAAAACTGAAAGCCTTCCCTCTAAATTCTGGCACAAGACAAGGCTGTCCTCTCTCACCACTCCTATTCAACATAGCACTGGAAGTACTTGCTATAGCGATTAGGCAAGAAAAGGATATCAAGGGAATCCAGATAGGAAAGGAAGAAGTCAAGCTCTCACTGTTTGCAGATGACATGATACTCTACTTAGAAAACCCTAAAGACTCTATCAAAAAGCTTCTAGAAACAATAGACTCATATAGCAAGGTGGCAGGCTACAAAATTAACACACAAAAATCAATGGCCTTTCTATACACCAACAGTAATAAAGAAGAAATGGACATTAAGAAAACAACCCCATTCACAATAGTACCACACAAACTCAAATATCTTGGAATCAACTTGACTAAATATGTGAAGGACCTATACAAAGAAAACTATAAAACTCTGCTCCAAGAAATAAGAGAGGACACACGGAAATGGAAACACATACCCTGCTCATGGATTGGCAGGATTAACATCATCAAAATGTCAATACTCCCCAAGGCATTATACAGATTTAATGCCATCCCTCTAAAGATACCCATGACATTCTTCAAAGAAGTGGATCAGACACTTTTGAAATTCATTTGGAACAATAAACACCCTCGAATAGCTAAAGCAATCATTGGGAAAAAGAATATGGGAGGAATTACTTTTCCCAACTTTAAACTGTACTACAAAGCAACAGTTATCAAAACAGCATGGTATTGGAATAAGGATAGGTCCTCAGATCAGTGGAATAGGCTTGAATACTCAGAAAATGTTCCCCAGAGATACAACCATCTAATTTTTGATAAAGGAGCAGGAAATCCTAAATGGAGCAGGGAAAGCCTCTTCAACAAGTGGTGTTGGCACAATTGGATAGCCACTTGCAAAAAATTAAACTTAGACCCCCAGCTAACATCATGTACAAAGGTAAAATCCAAATGGATTAAAGACCTCGATATCAGCCCCAAAACCATAAGATATATAGAACAGCACATAGGCAAAACACTACAGGACATTACAGGCATCTTCAAGGAGGAAACTGCACTCTCCAAGCAAGTGAAAGCAGAGATTAACAGATGGGAATATATTAAGCTGAGAAGCTTCTGCACCTCAAAGGAAATAGTGCCCAGGATACAAGAGCCACCCACTGAGTGGGAGAAACTATTCACCCAATACCCATCAGATAAGGGGCTAATCTCCAAAATATACAAGGCACTGACAGAACTTTACAAGAAAAAAACATCTAACCCCATCAAAAAATGGGGAGAAGAAATGAACAGACACTTTGACAAAGAAGAAATACGCATGGCCAAAAGACACATGAAAAAATGTTCCACATCACTAATCATCAGGGAGATGCAAATCAAAACAACGATGAGATACCACCTCACACCCCAGAGAATGGCACACATCACAAAGAATGAGAATAAACAGTGTTGGCGGGGATGTGGAGAGAAAGGAACTCTTATCCACTGCTGGTGGGAATGCTGTCTAGTTCAACCTTTATGGAAAGCGATATGGAGATTCCTCCAAAAACTGGAAATCGAGCTCCCATACGATCCAGCTATACCACTCCTAGGAATATACCCTAGGAACACAAAAATACAATACAAAAACCCCTTCCTTACACCTATATTCATTGCAGCTCTATTTACCATAGCAAGACTCTGGAAACAACCAAGATGCCCTTCAACAGATGAATGGCTAAAGAAACTGTGGTACATATACACAATGGAATATTATGCAGCTGTCAGGAGAGATGAAGTCATGAAATTTTCCTATACATGGATGTACATGGAATCTATTATGCTGAGTGAAATAAGTCAGAGAGAGAGAGAAAAACGCAGAATGGTCTCACTCATCTATGGGTTTTAAGAAAAATGAAAGACACCCTTGTAATAATAATTTTCAGACACAAAAGAGAAAAGAGCTGGAAGTTCCAGCTCACCTCAGGAAGCTCACCACAAAGAGTGATGAGTTTAGTTAGAGAAATAACTACATTTTGAACTGTCCTAATATTGAGAATGTATGAGGGAAATGTAGAGCCTGTTTAGGGTACAGGCGGGGGTTGGGTGGGGAGGAGGGTGATTTGGGACTTGGGTGATGGGAATGTTGCACTGGTGATGGGTGGTGTTCCTTTTATGACTGAAACCCAAACACAATCATGTATGTAATCAAGGTGTTTAAATAAAAAAAAAATTAAAAAAAAAAAAAAAAAAAAAAAAAGATAGAGTTAGCGTGGTAAGGTTGGAGGGTTTTCTACCCCCCCATTGGTCTTTATATATATAAATATTATAAATATTATATATTAATACATTATATATAAATCCAATTATATTATATACATTTATATGTATGTATATTATATAGACAGAGATGTATGTATATTTCCTATACAGACAGAGTTAGGGTGGTAAGGTTGGAGGGTTTTCTACCCCCCATTGGTCTTTATGTATAAAGTGATATATATTAATATTATTAATAGTATATATTAATATTAATGTTAATATATTATATATTATAATCAGTGGTTCTCAAACTATGGCCCACGGGCCACATATTGTATTTGTATCTGTTTTGTTTCTTCATTGCAAAATAAGATATATGCAGTGTGCATAAGAATTCGTTCATAAGTTTTGTTTTTACTATAGTCAGACCCTCCAATGGCCTGAGGGACAGTGAACTGGCCCCCTGTTTAAAAAGTTTGAGGACCCTTGGTATATATTAATATAAATTTATATATAAAGTAATATGAACAACCTCGTAACCATGGGTTTTTTTCCACAAATAAAGTTGTTCATGATTGAGTTACAGTCAGACAATGTACAACAACCTTCACCAGTGTGCATTCAGGTTTTTGATTATCTCTTCTCTTGTTTAACTCGCACATAGGGAAATAAAAGCATTTTCCAGGAGCCATAGCAGGCTTTGCCTCCATCTTAGCCATCTATGAAGTGACAGAAGGAGATGTAGAAGGTTGGGGTCACATACAGCACTTCTCAGGGGCTACCAGGTTCTGTACTCAGGAATCACTCCTGTCAGGGATGAAACCAGAGACCACAGCAAGACAAATGCCTTATTTTTGTACTATCTTCCAGCCCTATACTATAATTCTTTTTTTATAATTGACACACTTGGCATCTCCATAGGTCTTGGTTTCTCTATTTGTCCAATAAATTGGAGAACATAAATCTCCAGTTCCTTCCCAGGCTAATGGTCTGAATAAGTAAAATGTCTCCTTAGTGGGTTGAGAAACCCAAAGAAATAGATCCCTCTTTTTAGGGGCTATTATTTGGAGGGCTCCAAGAGGCAGCAGCCACAATGAGCAACATTTCTGGAATACTCTCAGATGCCCTGGCCCCACACTGGTATTTTCTTTCCCTTCAGCAGGTTTCAGGTGCCTGAATCTCCACCCATAAGGGCCTCCTGGAGGATTTGAGCTCTTACTGAGATCTGAGACTTCTTCCTTGATGAAAGCCATAACAAGGGAAAGTTAACAGTGATTAGAATCTACTTGTCTTCACTTTAATCTTATTACAGATTATGCTTGTATTCGAACATCCTAATTCTCTGATTATCAGGGGGTTCAGCCAAGGTCCTGTGTTCCTTCAGCCCTAATTAGCCTTGTCCAGCTGAGCTCACACTGGACTGCACCTTCGTCAAGCTGTCTCACTTGGCAGTGGGAGTAAGAACTCATTCTGAGAAACTTGTCTTTATTGCAAATTTACATTACATCAGAATAGCACAGATGCCTCCTGCAGCCTCCACCCTGGCTGCCTGGGTTCTCTTTCTCCTCTTACCTTGACTGATTGGCTACATGGGCTCCACCAAAGAAATGATACCACTTCCCTATGGAATAATTTCAATGTATGTCTATAGAGGCAGAATGGGAGAGCTCTCTTGGGACATAATGTCCCAAAAGGACTAGGTTTTAGACGAGTAGTTGATCTTGGAAAAATGATTCAAGCTATTTTTTCCTGAATCTAATTTTACCTATCTATAAATTGAGGGTAAAAATAGTGCCCATCTCATAAGATTGTGATTGGATAAAATGAAGTTGCTAAAACATATGAAATAAAATCTGTAAGATTAACTTTTAGTATTAAATTACCACCTTTATGTAGAATAGGGAGGTAGCAGAGAGGCAATGAGAGATTATATTATGAAGAAGAAAATGAATTGAGGAAAGATGATTTCATACCCTTCCATCAAGTACTTCCCCTGAGTTAGTCCCTCAAAATTCAAAACTTGATGCCCCGCACCATTCTCTTTTCCTTAAATCACTAAAAAAAAGTCATTAATTGTCTTTTTAGTGGAGGCCTTCTCTGATCTCTAATCCTAATTAATAAGTTTCATGTTTATAAATCCTTAAAAACAAAGTTAATGACACTTCCTCTATGAAACCTTCTTATATTTCCCATTCCCTGCCCAATATACAAAAATCACTCTTTTCTTTCTTTTCTATCTTCTGTCTAAATACATGCACTTGAAAAATAAAAATATTGGGGCTGTAGAAATAACTCAAGGGTCTGAGTGCGTGCCTCACACCCAAGAAACTCTGGTTCTATCCCCAATTCCACATCATCTTCAGAACTGTGCTGGGAACAACACTACTAGCATAGAGTCTGAACTAGCCCTCAGACAAATAAAGATGGACTTCACTGTTGGTTTTCTATATCTTTAGCACCTTGCCTGGTTTATAAGATGGCTATAATTGCTGTCTTCTAAATACTTACCATGTAGCGGTATTTTTAAAAATAAATTTATATCAGTTTATATAATCTCCTGGCCACATTTATGAGGGTGCTGATTCTAAGCATTTTAATGATTTATACAAAATAACTCAGTAACCAATGTTTGAGCCAAAGCAGCCTGCCTCCCAGAACCATTATGTATAAGAGCTTCCATAAGTATGTCCTGAGCTGGACATAATAGAAGTCATCAGTACTTGAACTTTATACAGATATATATGATCTTACTAAACTTTTGCAATAATATTTTTATATGATAATGTTCTACTCACATTATCAACAAATAAACTTCAGGTTGCTAATCCTTAAGATTAGCATTCTTGCCCACATGGAAAGTAAGAGTTAAATTCAAGCCAGTTATCATAGTATGAATTCTTTTTAATTTTGTTTGGTTTGGTTTGGGGGCCACACCCAGCTGTACTTAGACCTTATTCCTAGCTCTGTGTTCAAGGATCACTCCTAGGAGTGTTTGGAGAACTGTGTGTGATGCCATGGATTGAAAATCTATTGACTGCATGCAGATTTGGCACCATTCACATTGTCCTGTTTCTCTAATCTCAGAGTCTGAATTCTCACCTTTTAGTCAAAATTTCTTAAAATGTGATACAGAAATTTATAGTAATATGTGAGATTGTTTCTTTTCCGTTGATTATGGTTTGCTTTTATTGATAGAAATATTTTATAGTAAAATATTTTAAAGCCATTTTATTTATTTATTATTTATTTATTGGCTTGGGAGCCACACCCAGCAGCACTCAGGGGTTACTCCTGTCTCTACACTTAGAATTGCTCCTGGCAGGCTTGGGGGACCATATGAGATGCTGGGAATCGAACCCGGGTTTGTCCTCGGTCGGTTGCATGCAAGGCAAATGCCCTACAACTGTGCTATCTCTCTGGCCCCTATAGTAAATCTTAAACCCAGGTTTCATTGATGGAAATCTTAGAATGAGGCTGAAGTAGATATTTAGGGGTGAGAGTGTATCGCTTGAAAAACTAGTAGATGATAATAGAGTTGGACAAATGGATTTAGAATTTGCGGCATAGGTGACTGAAGTTTGGAAAGCTTACAGACTTCTTAGAGTGCAACTACATCCCCTGCTTCCTCTCCCTGTGAAGGGAACAGTTGCAGGGAGGTTGGAGTTTATTCCTGGCTGTGAAATAACATGGGTCAAGAGACAAAGTCAAGTGTGTTTATCATGGCTAGAGAGATAGCACAGGAGTTAAGGTACTTGTCTTTTACAAGGTCCACATAGTCAATCCCTATTACTGCAGATGGTTTCCCAAGCACCTCCAAGCATGACTCCTAAGCACAGAGCCAGGAGTATTAAGCTCTAAGCACTGTAGCCTACAACGTAAAAGAAGGGCTGGAAAAATAGTACAGTAGGTAGTGTGCTTGCCCTGCATGTGGCCAACCTGTTTTTGATCTCTGCCATCTGATACGGTTTCTGGTACGCCTCCAGGAGTATTTCTGAGTGCATATCCAGGAGTAACCTCCTAGAATCACTGGGTATTATATCCTTAAAAAAATAGAGACAAGAAAATAATTTATAAATTTTATCCTAGGTTTTTTTTGTTTGTTTGTTTTGTTTTGTTTTTGGGTCACACCCGGCACACTCAGGGGTTACTCCTGGCTCTATGCTCACAAATCGCCCCTGGCAGGCATGGGGAACCATATGGTATATCAGGATTCGAACCACTGTCCTTCTGCATGGAAGGCAAAGACTTACCTCCATGCTATCTCGCTAGCCCCCAAATTTATCCTAGTTTTACATATGAAATTGGCTGAAGCTGTCTGCATGGAATTTGGACTTGACTATGTAGAAACCATAGAGCCTTCAGAGATTTTGGTCCTCCAGTGACATTGTCCATTTGTATGTTTGGTGGCTACACCCAACAGTCCTCAGGGCCTTACTCCTGGCTCTGTGCTCAGGAATTATTCCAAGCAGACTGAGAGATGCCAGGGATCAACCTCGGGTCAGCCACTTGTAAGGAAATACATCACCTGCTGTAACATCTCTCTAGTCTTTTACTCATCTTTTTTAAGTTATCACATGTTTATTTTCCATCTGGATCTATTGCAGCTTCACATTGTCAATGGGTAAATATGTGTGTGTGCTGATGCCTTCATGCTCCTAGTGCTCAGGATTCAGTGCTACAGCTCGAACCACAAGTCTGCAAATCTCTACCTTGATGAGCCACTCAGGAGCTGCTTCTACCAGGCACCTGGGCATTTTATAAATGAGGGCATTATCCACCTTTTAGAAAGTTGTTTCTAACTGCCGAGAGTGGTAATCTTGCATCTATCTCTTTTTTGAAATCGTAAAACTAATTGAACAATTCATTGAACCTAATGGCTTTAGAAAAATCAATAATTGCCTCCCATTATTGATATAGTGGGAACACATGGAAGAAATTACCCAATACATAAATAAGCCAGTTAAAATAAATAATTCAACAAGCGACCCAGCAATCTATTCAAATTTTGAACTTGAACGATTACATAGAGTTAACTCCGTATAAATAATAAAAGAAATACACTTGGTGCTGCCAGGGTGTGGGCTAAGCTTTTAGACAGCGAAGATGCTAGTTTTGGCATCTTTCCCTGTACTCTCTGTGGTCATGAATAGGTGTGTAGGCTTTTAGGTGTGCATTGTTTGGGTATGGGAGATGTATATATCAACTAGCTCCTAACAAGTGTGATTAGCTTTGAAGGTCAAAGCATGTCTATAATGATATGGTCTTCAAATATATCTACTAATTTACAAAGAACTTTCACCTCCAGCTCTATTTACCTATAATCCTGAACAAAGACTAGAGTTGATCCCATGACAGTATACTCCAAGGACGGAGAAACCCCATATCGCATAGGGCAAGTGAATTCCTTTTCGAATGACCCCAATATTTACTGTGCCAGGGCAGAAGGGAAAAAAAAAAAAAAGAAAAAAACACAAAACCTTGGACATTTATATATATATGTATATGTATATGTATATATATATTACCTTCATTTATTATTGTTATTATTATTTTTATTTACCTAGCTATTTTGGTCGATTTCTCTGTTTGGATGTGATTATTGAAATCGTTGTCCCCAGATATCCTTATTTATTTATTTATTTACTTTTCTTCTTTTCTCTCTTCCTTTTCTTTCGAGAGGGGCTACGCCAGGTTTCTTATTTCAAGACCACGGCGTGTTTTTTTTTTTGTTTTGTTTGTTTTTTGTTGTTTTTTGTTTTTGTTTGTTTTGTTTTATTTTGTTTATCTGTCTTTAGTGGTGCTTATCGATATAGCTGGAGTCCTCACTGGATATTTGACACTTTTTTTGGTACTGGTGGAGTGTTTCACATTCTTTCTCTCACTCATTTCCCAAATCGATGATGAGAACCTCTAGAAGGATTCTGCCCATCTTCGGGGTATTAGACTTTTACCCCCAGTTTATATATTTTCACCTTTTCAGGCAAAACCACGCAACTTGAACTAGCTAGCCCTGCCCCCACTTAGAGGGGGAAATCAGGGAGACATCAAGACCAAACTGATGCAAGACTACTAAGTAGTAGGTTAGATACAGAGGGGACCACATATTCTAGACGCCCTGGGGGAGAGGGAAGAGGAAAAGGGAGGTAGGACAAAAACGGAGGTGTAGGGAGGACAATTTAGGGATGGGAATCCCCCCGGATTTTATGTAAATATATACCTAAAATATTATCGTCAACAATATGTAAGCCACTATGATCAAAATAAAAATTACATTAAAAAAAAAAAAAAGACTGTTGGATATTTTTTTTTGTGTGTGTGGTTTTGTTTTTGGGGGGGGGGTCACACCCGGCAGTGCTCAGGGGTTATTCCTGGCTCCAGGCTCAGAAATTGCTCCTGGCAGGCACAGGGGACCATATGGGACGTGGGGATTCGAACCGATGACCTGCATGAAAGGCAAACGCCTTACCTCCATGCTATCTCTCCGGCCCCTGTTGGATATTTTTTGCAAATGGGAAAATGATGGGCCTGCAACAGGAATTGATTTGTCTATTGTGTCATTATAGTTAGCACAGGAGTTAAAACTATAGCACACATCTTTTAAATCCTTAATTATGCCTCAGTTTACTGCTATTGCTCTCTGACTTTGTTTCTATTGGGGTCACACTCAGAGGTGCTCAGGGATCACCCTTGGCAGGCTCGGGGGTCATATGGAATGCTGGAGTGGAATCTGGGTCTGCTACATACCTGCCAAGTGCTTACTCATTGTACTATTGCTCTGGCTCTTGAGTCTCACTTTTATTTTTCTCTACTGGATAAATAAATGCCTCTTTCAAGGCAACTACAGAGCTCAAATCCCTCTTTTATTGGCTTAGGGCATTAACAATCAATTCTTCTGTGAATTAAAATTTTTACTATTAAGATTATGTGGTTTATAATAGTTAGTAATGGTTTCTCATGCACATAATTCCAACACCATACCTAAAATCGTTCTCTTTGGTGTAAGGAACCTACAATTAAAAGAAAGTACTTTCAGACAGGGAAATAGCTAACAGAAAAAAAAAGTTAAGGCTTGAGCGATTGTACAGGGCTATAGCTAAAAATATTATTAAGGCTAGAGAAATTTTGTACGTGAAGTACTTTATTTGCCTTGCATGTAGCCCACAGTTTGATCTCCAACACCACTGGGAGTGATCCCTGAGTACTGAACCAGGAGTAAGCCATGAATATCTCCATATTTGGCTCCCAAACCAGCAAATAACAAAAATGCCATTGGCTTTGAGTTCCATAGTTCAAGTAGAATGGAACAATGGCATGCATTTCCAGTGCAAAATTCCTTCAAAAATATTCAGTTATTAGAATACCTCTCCTCAAAACAAGGAGGTGAGGGAATCTGGAGAATGTGATTCTTAATAGAGAATCTCTGAAGTTTCTGAGTAGCACATCCCACTTGGGACTAGGAGAGTTTCTTAGAAAACATGCAGTTTCTTAGGATGGCCCACTCTCTACTCTAATCCTCACTCATCATCAGGAATGAAGTTGGATGGGACAGATCTTTGTCATTACAGTAACCTGAGTCATAGGTGCTTGTTATATTAAGGCAAAAATTGCAGCAGGAGTGTGTGAGATGGAAAATAGAATGGAATGGAAATATTACCCATCCCTGCTTGCCTTGCTCCATGATTACAGTTTTTGAAAATGGTACTATCACAGGGCCATGCTAGAGATCAAACAGAAAAATAGAAAGTCTTCCAGGTAGCAGATAAGGATACTTCAAGGACTTTTCATTTACTCATCTTTCTTGTTCATCACCAGAACCCCTGTGAAATAATATAGACTAATGCTCAAATGGCACTTAGGATGTAACAGGCTTATTCTAAGTGGTTAGAAATATTAAATCATTTAATCCTGACAGTAATTTCAGGGTAGATACTTTTTATTACAATCATTTAGCTGATGAGGAGATTCGGGATATGAAAAGGATCCATGTCTCATCCCAGAAATCAAAGAACTAAAGGAAACACTAAAGTTAGTCTGGGGCCAGAAGAATAAGACAGTGGGCTGGGTTACACTATATTGACATGGGTTCTATCCACACCATCATATATGGCCCCTTGAGCCCCACCAGAAGTGACATCAGGGTGCCAAGCCAGTTGTAAGTCTGAGCACTGCCAAGCTCCCCTTTAAAATGTCAACTAAAACTGGTCTGGGGCTCTTGAACCCACATTCCACACATCTGTTTCATACTCTAGTGCCATATAGTGTGTACTTATCTCTTCATATCTCATCTGTATCCCTATCGACATGGAACCAAACCATAGAACTAAAGCTACATTCAGAGTTTCCTGGCATTTGACTTCTGGTTGGGTTTGCCAAATGGAAAGAACCAGCAGGAAATCTGGTGGTGTTCCTTGAACATTAATCCAACTTAGTCTTTGGATGAGGAGATGAAAACTATATTTATTTTCAGTCTCCTGGAGCCCTCCCTGCAAAGAAAAGGACTTTTCTGCCTCAGGTCACAGCCCCTGTTGTAAAGTTTTTTTTTCTCTGCCTAAGTTTTATTTATAGATCTATTCTGGTTCCTTCCACTTTTTCTTCTAGCTTGAGAGGACAAATGCTCCCTACCCTCAAGAATACCATCCTCCCAGTAGATTTGCCTTTGCTCTTACCACGGCTATGCAGTCGCCTCATTAAAGTCCCTTCATGTTTTATGATGGAGCTTGACTGATAAAAAAGCTTGCAGTAGTGTTTTTATAATAATAATAGTAATAATAATAATAATAATAATGATAATCAAGAGCACAATTGGCAAGAGCAAAGGAGAAAAATGCAGGGATTGAGAAAGGAAGGGAAAAAAGAGAGATGTGGAGTGGAAATTAAGGGCTTCTATTAAGTAGATTTAAGAACCAATCCTCTTCACTCCTCTGGAACAGCTACTTTCTTTCTAAAAAATAATCACAAGTTGGGACTCAGCTCTTAGGCCACATTATTTCACACAGCAGTTCCAAAAATTAATCCACAAAACATTTATCTGGATGAAAAAAGCTGAGTCTATACTCCACCCAGAAATTCTAGTTCCAAATCTAATTCATTTTCTCACAGAAGTTGAAAATTCTGAGTATGAGATTTGTGGCTGAAATTTCTGACAATGATTTAGGGACTGGAATTAAGACCATGTTGGAGACAGTGTCTGCGCCCAACAACCTCAGTCTCCTTAGGGATTTGATTTTAGGTGCTTGGCTTAGACCTGGATAATTCCCTTTTTACCTGCTCTCTGTCATCTCTGAACATTACTCCCAACTTGGTCTTTGGAGGAGGGGATGAAAACTATATTGGTTTGATGTAATTTCTTTCATCTCTGTCTTCCAAGGTAACACAAGACCTATTTTTATAAGCAGCACATAGTAATCGATTTTGGGTGACACTAATGCTCTTTTCTGATAGCTTACTTTGAAAAATGTAGGTCTTTTTAAAAAACTTAGATATTGATATTTGTACAGATGGGTGGCATTCTAATGGATCCCCCATGAAATCTCCTGAGATCTTGTAAGGGACCCCTGAGAAATGTTTATTTGAGAATCAAAAACCCCATCACTTTTCCACATTCTGTTGATTTCATTTTCCTAGACATACATTAATCCTGGACCCAGACCATTACTTTAAAGGAAAATAGACATATCAGTGGTTCAGAAGGCACTTTCTTTTCTTTATAGGAGGAAAGCTATATGATTATATCTCTGCTATCTAACATTCTAAAACGTGACTCAAGAAATGAATCATATAAACAGATATTTATATGATTAAAAATTCCACACAAATGCTTAAGTTGGTTATTTTGGACTAAACTAAGAAGTTTTTTTATTCTCTACAGTCTAAAATTAGAAAGTTTCTATCTAAAAAGAAACAGCTGAATAGAACAAGAGAAAGCATACATCTAGCTAACAGAGTCTATTCCCTTTTTGTATCCTCTTCTCTATATCAAGCATTTTGCTTTCTTATCCTGAACCACTGTTTGCATGCTGCAAACACATTGTCAGTATTCATTAGATAATTATTGATGAGATTGGCAACTGGCTAAATGAATGAATGGTTTACATGAAAGAGGAATCTTTTTCCTTCTCATTAAACCTTCAGAATTTCCAACGAGCAGGATTATTCTTGTTCCCATTTTGTATATGCCAAAACTGTGGCTCAGTTATGTCCTAAGGCTGGTCCAAGTCACACAGAGGGTCAATGGCAGAGTCAGGGTAAAAATGTGTGTTTCCTGGGACAAGCAAAAGATGTTTCCATCTCCTTGACTTGTTCTCACTTCTTTTTCCATGTAGCTTCACTGATCCACTCTGTAGAGTGGAAATGGCATGTGGGAAGTGAAGGCATGAAAACAAAGCTTTTAGCAAGTGGAAACCATGAAATCCCAAATGAAATGGGAGGCACTGAATTCCCTGATACAGAGATCAATGTAGTTAGAAGAGAAGTAAATGACAGATATGAAATTAATGGCATTTAAATTTATGCAGCTACAATAGAAAACAATTCTTCTAGAATGCCTTCCCGAGGCTTTGCTACATAGTGGTAATTAAAAGAGCTCCTTTAAATCATTTATTATAATTATGCTTTAAATGATCCAGTCCTGAATGCAGCCAGCTTTTTGTTGTTTACTGGTAGCTGGTGACATTTGGAATTGACTAGACATTTGCAATAATTTGACTACTTTTCATATATGGAGGACTGAGATTCCTCCTGCCATCGAAGCACAAAAGTGAAGGGGTCACTAAATTTCTACCTTGCCTCCATGATCTGATACACTCTCTAGGGTTGAATAAAGAGTTAGCAAGATTTAGGCCACATTGAGATTTAAGATCAGACATATTTAGATATTTAGACACTTCAACTGCAAAATATTTTTGAAAATGTGGAGAAACAGTTTAGGTTGTGAGATTTGACTCTCTTTAGGATCCAGCTAGTTGAAAGAAATGTACTAAGTTGGCTAAAACTCAGTGCTAATGGAACCAGGATTATTGATTCAGTTCATTGGCAAAATCATCTTTTTTATACAAGCTCTTTCTTATCTTTGTTGAAGGTGCTGTGGCTTAGAGGGCAAAGAAAACAAAGCTCAAAAAGGGGAGAGGGTTGCCTAAGGCCACATAGCTCATAAACAGATGGATGGAAAAGGAGCAGCTGCTTTTAAATGGGTTAAGTGCTTTCCCCAACTCTGACCTACTCAAATGGTTGCTAGAATAATTGTGAAATTTTTTATGAGCAGCATCAGGGATGAGCTGTTTTTTTTTTTTTTTTTTTTTTTTGAGCAGCATGATGACTAATTTTACCAAAGCCATACCTTTTTTTTCCTTAGCCCAACTTCTTCCCACATAATTTCCTTCTTTTTGATAAAGTGATCATGTAATGGAAAACCTATGTACCTAGACCATATTAATTACTTAGCAACAGGCTACACAACTTATAGGGTCTTGTGCCTAAGGAAAACCAGGGTCCTTGGATTCACAGTCAGCATAGATTTTAAGGCAGCATCACAAAGTTGTAAACCAAATACAAGACCCATCTTCACAGGTCACATACATAAAATAGCCAGAAGTTACATACATACAGAAGTCACATACATAAAGAAGCCATAACTGTTATATTAAACTCAGAATTGCATAAGATTCAAACTTGAATGCTAACCTCTGCCTTCTATGGACAGGTTTCACTTTTAGATTCAAACCAATTGTATTCACTTAAAACTTATTGTAGTTTAGTTATTAGGGTGATTTCAGTGCATAACTTTAATTCTTTTTTGGGAGGTCACACCCTGGCAGTGCTCGGGGGGTTATCCTGGCTCTACGCTCAGAAATTGCTCCTGGTAGGCTCAGGGGACCATATGGGATGCCGGGATTCGAACCACTATCCTTCTGCATGCAAGGCAAATGCCTTATCTCAATGCTATCTCTCTGGCCCCTACCTTTAATTCTTTTTTTTTTTTTTTTTGGTTTTGGTTTTGGGGCCACACCCAGCGGTGCTCATGGGTTACTCCTGGCTGTCTGCTCAAAAATAGCTCCTGGCAAGCACGGGGACCAGATGGGACACCTGGATTCAAACCAACCACCTTAGGTCCTGGATCAGCTGCTTGCAAGGCAAACACCGCTGTGCTACTCTCCGGGCCCCTAACTTTAATTCTTAAGTTGATATAGAAGGTAACTTCACACCATCATTTTGCTTAGGCCTCTCTATCATTTTCATGTCACCTCTGGCCCTGACTTCATATCCCTTTACCTACTCTAACCCTATTACTGGTTAATAAATTGTGTAACCCAGGAAAGAACTTTTGTTTAATACTGTCTATTTAATTCTCTTTTGTTTAATATTGTCTATTTGATTCTCTCTATTCCAAAGATGAGTGATATAATATTACAACTAATGCATTTAATTACAGCATAATTTTATTGGGGAGATTCGATCTTACTACAACACAGCTAAATTTGTAGTAGAGAGTGCTAAGTGTTTAGGATTCTTCTTAAACTTAAACTCATTCTTTCTACACTTAAGATGCAATTTCAAAGGACAAGGTGAGCTGACAACTAGTGGTAGAGATCCAAAGAGTTTCTTTGCAACTGGACATTCATGGAAAAGAAAAGGGGTGTCCTTATCTTAATGAAGATCCCCCAGTGAAGAAGCCTTCAGGACCATGGATATGGATTCCAGAAGGCATCTCAAATCTGACCCATTTTTGATATCCAGATTTAGAACACAGAGACGTGTGCTTAGGACCATCTTTTCATTATAGTGTGGGTGGGGCTCCTGGCCCAGCCTGATTTTTATTCTTGCCTTTCACACATCCTCTTCTGTTGACAATATAAGTCACTTGCTCTAGTACCTTTTCACCAGCCAGGTGCATTAGGATGTCAATGACATTTTCATCAGTTAGGATCATGACAGCCTCAGGCCATACAACACTCGGATCCAATCTCTTCTGTCTCCAGCCTGCAGATTGAAAGGCAACCTCATCTCATGCCTTCTTTCTGTGTGCCTGGTCCTGAATCAGGAGTCAGCCTCATTGCTCACTCTTTCAGGGACTGACCCAGCCTCCTGTGCTGCCCTGATGCTAGCTAACTTGACATACAGGGACTGATAGATTTTTAAAGCTAGCAACTGCCTTTCAGAATTGGTAAAAGCTTCCTGCACGAGAAGTTTATTTTCTCTAGATTTAATGGCAAGGGAACATAAGTAGGTGAGGACTTGGGATTTATTTCCTTCTGATAATCAAGAGTACTCTCTCCAGTGTGCTATTTACCTGATAAATTGTAGCATGAAGACTCAATACTGATGAGCCTCTGACTTGCTAAGGCTGCGGCCCCCATCTTGCAACCCTGCCTAGCCCCACTCCAGACAGAGTGACTAGTCTTCAGGGATTACCATCTAGAAGCACAGCTTGCCCTTTTCTTCTCCCACATTTAACCTCACCTTATATATCCCAGGTGAGAATGCTACAATTCCAGAGGGGTTACAATGTGTACAGTAGCCCAAAATAATTGCTCTGGAATTTCCAACCAGATTGTCTGATTTCAAATCCCACATTGGTTTGTTATATCTGTGTATTGCATTTATTCTGCACACCCTGCTTACTTCCTCGAAAAGAACGCAATGACCGCAAAATTCATATTTAAAAAAATGCACTTTCCCCCTGCTGTCACAATATCCCATGAGACCTTGGAGACTCTAGGTACTGGAATGTAATCTATTCCTTTCTCAACTTTAGATTATTAGGAAGAAGGGAAATTCTCAAATACAAATTCAGCCTAATCTTAGGAAACCACAAGAACAGAAATATATATTCATGACATTTAACTAGTTATTGATTGCTTTGTATGGTGGCAATGTATATATATATAATATATGCAAAATGCATATGTAATATCTTAAAATTTACCATTTTAACCTTTTATAAGAGTTTTTATTATGAGGAATTAAGTGCATTCACCTCATCCTATTCCGTTTACCTCTTCATTCTCAACTGAAACTCTATATTATTTATTTTCTTTTAAATTTTGTTAAGCACCAGAATTGATAGTGCTGTGAATAATAGAGTTTCAGGCATACAATGTTCCAATAACTTCCAATTCCAGAGTAATCATATCCTACCTTCAGTGTCTCAATGCCTCTTCTTACCACCATTACTCCTTTGGAAAACTCAGTTCAATAGGCCTACTCTCAGGATCTGTTGTCATTTGTGATTCCCTTATTGTGTTTCTTTATATCCCACATATGAGAAACATCTTTTTGTGTCTGTCTGTCTGTCTCCTTCTGACTGACTTTACTTAGCCTAATACCCTCAAATTAAAGTTATGTAGTTTACATGATTTCATTTTTTTTTTTTGTAGCTGAGTTAAGTATTCCTCTGTAGATGCATAGACCACAGCTTCTTTATCTACTCATTTATTGTTGGATGTGTGGGTAGTTTGTATATTTTAGCTATTGTTAACAATACTACAGTGAACACAAGAGCACAAGTTGTCTTTTTGAAATAGTATACCTGTTGCTTAATTTTTCTTCTGATTTTTGGGCCACATTTAGTAGTCCTCAGGACTAACTCAAGTGCTCAAAGATCACTCCTGATGGGCTCATAGACCCATTTGGGATGCCAGGGCTAAAGTCTGGGTCAGCCACAAGCAATGCAACTGTCATTACAGTTGTACTATCTTTCCAGCTCACCTGTTTGTTTGGTCCCATGTAACCAGTGTTATAAGTTTTAGCTCTTAAAAGTTGATTATTTTGGTGCCAGAGTTGTGGTTCAGCAGTAGGGCATTTGCCTTGCAAGCAGCTAACCTAGGACAGACCATGGTTTGATCCCCCAGCACCCCATAAGGTGCCTCAAGCCAGGAGTGATTTCTGAGTACATAACCAGGAGTAACCCCTGAGCATCACCGGGTGTGGCCCCAAAACAACAACCAAAAATGTGATTATTTTAAAATATATATGGAGTCAGACATTATTTATACTTTTTGTGACTGACTATTTAACTTAGCACACTATCTTCAAGTTTCTTCCAAGTTGTGACATTTATTATAAATCTCTTCCTTTTCAGGTTGAACAATATTCAGTTAGTTATGGACTATGCCACATATATTTTTACTATTCATTTGTCAATGGACACATGTTTGGGTTGCTTCTATGTTTATGCTAATGTAAAGAATCCTTAAACATTGTTTTGGGGATTTCTGCTTTTAAATTTCTTCACTATATTTTAGAATTTCTGGATCATATGGTAATTTTGTTTATTTTTTGAGTAACATTCATACTGTTTTCCACAGATATTACACATGTTAAATATTTATCAGTAATGAGCAAGAGTTTTAATTTTTCCATATCCTTGCCAACATTTGTTTTCTTTTTAGCCTTTAGTAATAACAATCCTAATGAGTATGGTGTCACAAGTAACAAACTCTATCTCTTTTTTTCTATGTTTTTGGGTTTTGTGCAAGACTGATTAACCCCTCTACCCCACTAATGAGCATTACTCAAGATTTAATTAAGTGTCATTTTAAGATACTAGTAACACAATATAGTGTCCAGGACATGGGACTTCAATATCCACTTTTAGTGTTAATATTCTGACTCCCCCACTGCCAGCCAGGTTACCAGGTACAAATGATGAGCTTTGCTTTTCAGGTTTAGAGGTCTAGAGAGCTAGTGTCTTTTTTTTTATAAGCTTTTAAAATGAAATATTTCCAACACAAAAGAGAATGTCTCCCTTGCTAATGTTGCTGTCCAGGTCAAGTTTTGAAATGGCAGGACTAGATAGACAGCAAGTTAATCACCCGACATTGCTTACTCTTCCTGGAAACATGAACTCCTAGAGGTCAGAATATTTTGTGAGGTTGGCGTAAAGAAAAGGCTGTCAGTCATATGGCTTACCCTTTTTGTACCCACCACCAATTCACAATTAGGCTTTAATTACTAGTTCTTAAATCTTACCAATCCTTTCCTTGTCCCCACTTCATGGAGATTGTGGTAGGTACTAGGGATTAACATATTGAAGAGCATCACTTGCTTTGAATGCATTCCAGGTTTGGGTTTTCTTGAGAAGCAGAGAAATACACATAGGCATATGGTTCATAATGTCAT
Source organism: Suncus etruscus (assembly GCF_024139225.1). Lineage (NCBI taxonomy): Eukaryota > Metazoa > Chordata > Mammalia > Eulipotyphla > Soricidae > Suncus > Suncus etruscus. Next base: position 20,940,734 of record NC_064853.1, read on the forward strand.
TTTTGGACTGTGCCCATTGATATCCCCAAAGTATTTAATGTAGGAACTATTGCAATACACCTGGAAAGAATAAATTTCCTAAAGACTACTTCTTTTTTTTTTATGAGGAGCTGGCATCATTAGTTTTGTCCATTAGCAGTGTTCAAACTTCACCATTATCTGACCCAGATCCTCTGAACTAACAAAATGGTATATTAAGCCTTTCATTAAAATTCACACCTGCAATAAAAATTTCATCTAACTCAAAAGAAATTTAAGTTTGAATCATCATAACCAAAGATATAAAACCATTAAGATAGGTAGCTATTTCACTATGATCCAGATGGTTAAAATGTATCATCTCATAGAACTTTTACCCTGGGAATACTAATATCCAGTTTGCATACGTGGGGGATAAGGCATAGATAGATTAATTTGTAGATAGTAAGAAGTGGTTCTACAATTTAAATTATGTAGATAGACTCTAAAAATGGACTACAAGTGGTTCTCCTGAATGATTCCAGTTCTTCTGAATATCTCTGGGCCTTAAAGGCCTGGTGTGGTGGCCCCCCCAAAAGAAAAAAAGAGAGAGAGAGAATATGCCTAGGTTTCATTGCTGACCCAGAAATGAAGGTATCTTTTGATATCCCGAGGTACTTTTTTTTCTTCTCACATAGTGGGAATTCTCTTGCTGAGTCTTCGTCCCTATGTCTGTACTTATTTCTTTTACAAATTAGTGTTACCTGCTTGAGATGAGCAAATACAAGTCTTTCCCAGTCACATTTCCAAAGAAATGATGTCTCCCTCTCAGAAGTTTTCCAAAATGCAAGATTCCCCATGCATTGCTTCTGTGAATGACTGGATTTTCTTTTATAGATGAATATTCTTTTAATAACTCTTGAATTGGGATTGCATTTATCTATAGTGGGAAGCATGTTCTAATGTTCTTCATGGAGCAATGAAACTACCTGATTTGGATTCTAGAGGATGACGAGAAAAGCAGAACCCCCTTAGCATCGTCTCATTTAACAGCAAAAATATGAACTCTGTCTTCTTATACTCCAACCAATGATCACATATTAGGAGGTGTATATCATGTCTGGCTGATCTGGATTCAATCTCTGATTTCACATATGGTCCCACAAGCACCTCTGGGAATAACCTCTGAATACAGAAAAAGCAGTGAGCCTCATGTATCATGGATTATGTTCACCTCACAAGTAAAATACCCCTTGTGCTTAGATAATAAATATAATGAATTCTTCTTTAAATACAGGAGTAAAAGAAACAAACATGCTTTTCTTTTACCATGCCAAGGTCTGCTTGGAGCAGGTCAATATTTTCCAAAGTATCTTTCCTAGTTGTTGATATGATCACTTGTTCCACCAATCTAGAAGGTCCTTCTCAAGAAAATTTTAAAGGTGTTTCTTCCAAGACTAGAGTGTAGACTATAGGAGCCATGACACAAAAATCTAACTGTCGTTTTTGCTCCATTTATTCTGAGCACCCCAATACCCTCCAGCCTTGGCAATGATGCTTGGTAAGTAATCATATGCTTGCCTTTCTAGATAGTAATGGACATTATACAAAGTGAGCTCAAGAGTTCAAGATAAGAATTAAGCAGATTTTTACAACTCTCCACTAGAGAGGATTGTGGGAAGGCAACTGCACTGAGATTCTATTTGTCTCCTGGAAAGAATAGCAAGATGGATCTCTCTATGTATATAGTGACAGTGATCCTAGGATCCAACAGCCATTTGTAGGATGTTCCCAAGCCAGTATTGGTGCAGAAAGGACCCCATTCATCACTCTTGCAGTGCCTTTCCCACCTGGCCTGCCTGTGATCACAGCAGGTTACAGACATGACGGTTAATAGCCAGGTAAGAGCATAGCGAGGAGCAGGTGACTCACAAGCTGTCTGAGTCTAATTCACGCTATCACTTGGCAGCACACACTGACTGTGAGTCCTGTGGGTGTCCACAGAATTGTGTAAGCATCTGCTGGGGCTGAGCACATCATTATGGTTAGCAAATGTCCTGAAGGGAGAGCACTGCAGGGCCTACCTAGAACAGGGCCAGCTGCACTAGTTCCAGGGTGAGATGTTGAAAAATGGATAACTGAATATTCTCAGCTCTCAGGAATATGACTATTCTTTGACCATAGTGATCATGTTTGGCTTTATTTAGTGTGTTGTTTTATTCACCAAGTATCCCTAGAGCCCAACTGTTTTCCTTCCTTCTTGAATCCAACCCTCCCAAATAGCCCATACAGTCAGATTAGCTATCAAATTCCCAATGACCACTAAGTGCACCTGTCAGTCAAATAAAGCTAAACCTTTGCAACGCATCATCTGACATTCTTATTAGACAACCTAAAAGGGAAGTGCAGGGGATATTACCAGTCTCTTTGGACCTGGGATGGATGAGTATAAGGTGAGTCTTGAAGCACAGTATAATAAACTACATGGATTTGTTCTCATGTTTGTTTTATTGGAGCAAATATAATACCTGAGAAAGTCATTGTTTTTATTTATATTGTTTTGCTTAATAGAGGGAGCAAGTAGCAATAGTATCAATAGTAGTAGTAGAGCATCAATAGTAGTAGTACTTAGTAACAATAGCAGTAGCAGCAGTAATAGTGGTACTAGTAACTACTAATAGGAGCAGCAGTAGTAATAGTAAGCAGAAGCAACAGTAATAGTAAATAGATGCATCAATAGTAGAAGCAGCAGTCATAGTAATAGTAGCTGTAGCAACAGCAGCAGTAGTAGCTCTTTCCCCAAGACAAGGAAACTTAAATGAGCTCATGGCTAGTGAATTATGACTCAGAAACTATGGCTGGAGAGTCATGACTCAGAAACTCTTCTCCTGATTATTTGTCCCTTGACCATGACAGTGATACTAATTGGCTTTCCTGAGTTTGTATCTCCCAGAAAAGCATCCAGCACCCTTGATTCTGTATCAATGCTGATATAACAATATAATACCATGGATAATCTGCTTAGATTTTTCATCATTGTGTGGATTTTCCTCACATTACATCTATGCTGCACACACCATAGTGTTGTGGAGTTAAAAGGTTATTCTCACTCCAGAGTTTTCAGAGAGGGCTGCTATAATGGAGCAATTGGGGAAAGCTGGCATATTTTCTAGATGACTCTTTTTATCTTCCCTGACCAAAGAGAGGGTTGCTGAACCACTCTCTCCTGGAGACTAGACATGGCAGGAAGACGTTGTGAAGGCAAGTCAGGTGGTAAACAGAACTAATACCATGGATGAATTCTGTCTTTGGAATTTAACTCATGCTATTAAGTATTGTTATATTTAATAAAATTACCAAACTCTATGATTTTACTCCTGGTTTAAGTCAGAAACTTGCACATATTAAGAGGTGTCCTCTCAGGAGGAAAAGGCAAGAGACACAAAAAAATCAGGTTTTATTCTAGGAGTTCAGTTTGCCTGGTGACCTAGATGTGAATTTTATGGATTTCCTCTTGTTTACTCCCTCTCATCTCCCTCCTTTCTCTTCTCTTTCTTTTTTTTCCCATCTTGGTATACAACAGCTCTTGTTCAGAGACCAAGAAATCAGCCATATAAGGAAGATGTGGAATTGGAAAGTAGAAGTGGAAGGGTTATTAAAATGATAGTACATTTTATGCCCAGAACACAGCATCCCATAACCCTCAGTCTATCTTTTGCCTTTGTCTCTGATCTAGAGCCATAAATGTGTTCCATTTCTCTATACTACCCATTCCTTAGCTTTTATTTGGATAGATGTAGACCAAAGAAACTGTCAGATAAAGGGATAAATCAAAATTGGAACTGAACACCTTTCCAATTTTCTTCCTTAAATATGAGCTGCAATTTGGTGAAACAGAACTCAGTCCACAGAGGTGTTTGGCTCATTATTTTTTTTTTTTTTTGGTTTTTGGGTCTCACCCGGCTGTGCTCAGGGGTTACTCCTGGCTCCATGCTCAGAAATTGCTCCTGGCAAGCACGGGGGACCATATGGGACGCCGGGATTCGAACCGATGACCTTCTGCATGAAAGGCAAATGCCTTACCTCCATGCTATCTCTCCGGCCCCTTGGCTCATTATTTTTAAAGCAACAACATGTTCAGAGACATGTTTCTAAAAAGGACCAATCAGCAACTTTTACAGCTGAACCCCAGGAGCAGTGAGCATGAAAATACAGGTGGTTTATACCCCCCAAAAATGTAGGCACAACCAAGGAATTGGCACACCACATAACTGTATGTTAGAAAAGAGATTACAAGAAGTAGTGACTGGACTTGGAGGATAAACTACTTCATTATGTGGAGCCTTCAACTCCTATAATGTTATGCATACAAAAAATTACTGCTGAAAAGGAACTTAGTACCAGCCAGGCCTACTGAGAAAAAGAGGCTGATCCTATAAACCCAGCAATCATCCTCAAGAAGAGCGAAAAACTCCTGGACTTGAAATTTAGGATCTGAAAGTTTATGATACAGACACAGAGAAAAAGACAAATATAGCTAAATGGTTTCTTTTTAATGTTTACAATCAGCATACACCCTAAAAATGTACAACCAAAGCTATTTAAAATGACTGACATATTTATCCCTTCCTTAGTTTCAGGTGCTATTGTAAGCAAAGTACAGGGAGTCTAAGGAACTTGCCTGGAGTTGTACAATTCATCTCATTTGGTGGACTGTAAGGAAGCCTATTTAGCTATTGAATTTATAGGAACTAAATTTGGAGTTGAGAAGAGAACTAAAATTTGCATTACCTACAGTAGATCAAGGAATTTCGTTTCTCATTACACAAGCCATGGGGAGACATCGATGGCTTTGAAAGACAGCAGTGGCTTAGTCTTACTAGTATTTTAAATGATCCCCTTTTGCTATCTCTGATGTCCTGTTATGAGAAGGTTTCCAGAACTTCTCTCAACTGGAGAGATCTATGCATGTGAAGGCTAACTCAGATGGATTCAGTCCCACAAAGTTTGCTTCTGTATATATGTCACAGATAGGATAGGCTGCTTTCAGGTTTCTTTCCTTTTTTACCTTCTAGAAGATTCTTTCTTTTGATAGTAAACACATGTGCTCTCAAATATCCTCTATTGGAAAACAACCATGAATTAACAATGCAATAAAAATTCAAAAGTTCTATTGATTATATCACATTGGTCATGAGGTAGTATGGATTTGTAGGATTCCCTTGCCCACAATCAAGTTCTTAAAGGATGAAAATTAAGTCTCACATTTATATTGCCAGTCATAAAAGGTGGGACTGGGGTGGGGTGGACAGGAAAGAGAAATAGCAGTACACATATCCTGGCTTTCTCATTTAAAACTCTAGAAATAATCTAGTAATATACACTATGTTGTCCTGAAATTCTTCTTTGCTCCTAAGGCAATCGCTTTTTTAGGTTCCATCATTAAGCTAGAGTGTACATCAAACTCAGAACTCTGTATGCATAACTGAAGTACCTGTTCTATAGGACAAACACATTCCTCTAGGTATTGTATAAAATGATGTTGCTTCCTACTTTCTAATAACATATCTGTTGTTATGAACAATAATTAAGATAAATAATAACAGTGTTTTTGTCTCAGGAAGGTGAAGTAGGTCTAGGGCCAGCAGGATAGCACAGCTGTAGGACATTTGCCTTGTACGTGGCAGATCCCCAGTGTCCCACATAGTTCCCTGAGCCAGGAGCAATTTCTGAGCACATAGCCAGGAGTAACCCCTGAGCGTCACCAGGTGTGGCCCAAAACCCCCCCAAAAATTTACTGATCCTGCTTGGGGAACTTCATGCTCTTAAGAACTTCAGGGAGATGTGTACTAATAGACTATGCAGTTCTGGCCTAAAGTGCATCCATGAAGAGGTATCTGCTCTTTTTTTTTTTTTTTATCTATGTCATGAGGTTAATAAAAACTAAGAAAATAGTAATGACGATAATAACAATAATAATGTGGAATAACATTTTTTTTTTGTTTTTGGAACATATTCTTTGGTGTTCAAGGCTTACTTTGGGCTCTGAGCTCAGGAATAACTCCTGGCTGAGCTTCAGAGACCATATGAAGTGTTGGGAATTGAAACCAGTTGGGAATTGAACCAGACTGATAAGGCCAGAGGCAAGGCAAGCAAGCTCCCTGACCATTGTATTAACTCTCCTTAGTACATACTAATTTCTAGACAAGTTGTTTACTATCAGTTGTAGTCACATATCCCAAGAGGTTCCTACAGCTCCTTATTTGAGAGACAACACTGTGTAATGGCTAAAAGCTTGGATTTAGAAACAAGACTCCTCATATTCATAACCTGGATTGTCTCTTGTGAGTTGGAACTTTGAGCAGATTTCTATAACCTCTCAGATTATTATCCTTCTGAAAATGAAGTTCAGTGACTAGAATACAAAGAATACCCACAGACTGGGAGAAACTATTCATCCAATACCCATCAGATAAGGGGCTAATATATAAGATACACAAGGTACTCAGAACTGAACAAGAAAAAACATTTGACTCCATCCAAAAATGTGAAGAAGAAATGAACAGACATTTCTTCAAAGAAGAAATACAGATGGCCCAAAGATATGGGATATAATGCTCCACATCACTAATCATCATGGAGATGCAAATCAAAACAACAATGTGGTATCATATCACACCATAGAGACTAGCACACATCACAAAGAACAAGAACAAAAACAACTAGTGCTGGTATGAATGCAGAGAGAAAGAGATTCTCATTCAGTGCTGGTGAGAATGCCATCTAGTCAAGCCTTTCTGGAAAACATTATGGATATTCCTAAAAAAAAACTGGAAATTGAGCTCCCATCTGATCCAGCAATACTACTCCAAAGGATATACCCTAGGAACACAAAAACACAATACAAAATGCCCTCTGCACTCTTATCTTCATCGCAGTACTATTAACAATATCCAGAATCTGGAAACAACCCAGGTGCCTAACAACAGATGAGTGGCTAAAGAAACTGTGGTGTATATATATATAATGGAATATTATGAAGCCATTAGGAAAAATGAAGTCAAAAATTTTTCCTATACATGGATGGACATGGAGACTATTATGCTGTATGTAAAGCGCTAGAAGGAGAGGAATACACATAGAATAATATAACTCATCTGTGGGATAAAAGAGAAATAAGAGACAGTATGGTAATAATATTCAAGGACAATAGAGTTTGAGGACTGGACCAGCCCATGATATGATGCTTACCATAAAGAGTGGTGAGTGCAGTAAAACACTAATTGCACTGACAACTATCATAACAATGATAATGACAATGATAGTGAGGTATGTAGGGGGCGGTAGTGGGGACTTTGGTGGCAAAATAGTTGCACCGGTGAAGGGTAGTGCACTTTCTATGACTGAAACTTAACTATGAACATTTCTGTAACCATGGTGCTTATATAAAAAACTTGTTTTGTTTTTTTTAAATGAAGAGCTGTAAGGTAGGTGCAACTTCAGTTAGATTCTTAGCACTATGTATGATTCCCTGAGTACTACTGTCAAAAGTGACACATAAACATAGCCAGGAGTAGATCCTGTTCACAGCTGGGCATGGCTCAACCACCACCACCAATAGTATAAAATGAAGGTGATATTCATACATGTCTCATGGTTGGAGCGATGAAAATATCAATATTGCTATTGGTTTAGTACCACTGCAAGTGGTGCTTAGGGATTACACTTGGCTGTGCTTAAGAATCACTCCTGAACCAGGGTCAACAATATGCAAGGTAAGTGCTGGACTTATGATACTATCTCTCTATCCCATAAAAGGATCAATATTTTTAAGTGTCAAGATAGTACTTGATGCATACCAAGTATCAAGTACTACCTCTTGTATAAAATGAACATTGAATTTAATACATCTTCAATACATCATGAATTCTTTTACCTGGGATCCAGCTCTCCTTATGAATCCAAGTTTAGTCATTTAGATCATTTGTTTCTCTGCCTAAGAAGAAAATTCTTATGTACAGAGGTTGCATTTTTTAACAGTAGGCCACCACATCTCTTGCAGAATGTTTTCTTTCGGGGGTAGAATGGAAGTCAACCGTGCCATCTTCTTCCTGTCTTCCCTGAACACATCCTGTGCTTCAGGCATGACAGGACCCACTGACCACATCTGATGAAGTGGAGTTTCTCAAGGAAGCTAAATGGGAAAAGTGGGTGGCAGCAGGTCAGAAGCAAAGCACAGAGGGAAGGCTGGGTGGGTGAAAAGTTGACTAGAAAATTGTAATGTCAATATTAGCAGACAGGCTAATGAAGGAGTGCAATTTGCAGATGTCTATCTTGCACTCCCCACCCTTCATGGGAGATGGCATATGCTAATGGAGCTCCACAAAGCCTGGCCAGGATCCCTGCTAGTGTGCCCTGGCAGCCATGCTTTTTGTCGGGCAGACTGACTGTCCTATTTTGTTCCATCAATGCCCTTTAAGTGTTTGCAATCACTCTGAGCCATTGATGCTAACTGGAATGAAATTGCTCAGAGTCTGGAAAAAATCATAAAAACATAGGAAAGGATTAGAGAGGGAGGAGTATAGTTCACATGTATGTGTGCTCTAGCAGGTATTTTCTCAAGCTCTCTACCTGTTTATTTATATCTCAACCTGATCCTAGGAGGTCAATCTTGTTACCCTGTTTGTCAGGGCAGGGAACGGGCCTGGTGATCCCAATGTGTCATTTGTATCATAGACGAGGTTAAGCTAATGGTACAGGGACATCTGATACCAAACTGCGATCTTTCTGGAAGACTGCTCTCCCTTCTGGGGTGACAGTAAACCACAGGAACATTTCCTCCTTATGCATATTGGCAATGTAGATAAAGTAGGGATGCCACAGTTCACAAGAACTAAATTGCCACCTTGGCTGTTTATCACCTTTAGTCTAAATTCTCTCTCAAGTTCTTGGTGAGCTCATAGCTCACTGCACATTGGCGTGTCCATAAGTAATCAGTCCATCCTGTATAATATTGCTTTGAAGATTAAAGTCAGGGATGGAGAACATTGAGATAATGACAACTACGGTATGTGGCATTCTGACATGCTGGAGCATATTTAGCTATATTATTTTTATTCTTAATTTAGTTTCTCAGCTGAAACATCTTAGTATTCTCAATTTTTATATATCACAAAAGTCCTTGAGGATTATGAACCAGAACTTGAGAATTGTACATGCTGTTGAGTCAGAGGAACTTTGGGAAGCTGTTTGATTCTAATTTCCATCTATAGATGGGAAGAACCAGTCTCCAAAGGGTAGTCATTTGTCCAAGATCAAAAAAGATGAACACTATGTTCTGTGATAGCATAAGACCAATCTTGCTTCCAGGTACTTGGGAAATAACCTTGGTTAGTGCCTTAGTAAATCTCCCTGCCTTGCAAGCCTGGGCTAAAGATTCGATCTCTGTACCTCTCCCTGTTCTGATCTCAGTTCTGATGACTCTGTTTCTAGGCAGCTCTGCTGCCTTACGTGCCATATCGGCACTAATAGCATTGACCATCATCACCCCAGTTATATATATGTGCACAGCAACCAAAGGTGTGCACCTGGCAACTAACATGACACATGAGCAGAACCAGAATGTCACAAGCACTACTACTAAAGGAGCCTGACTCTCTATAACACTTCGGCAAGTGGACAAACATCAGGCATGCGTGTTATCCCCAGTGAAGGCCACAGTTGAACTATGTGAGTGCCACAGCCACACATAAGTGTTGAGCCATCCAGGGCCATTGAAGCAATAATGATGAAGGGAAAAGACTTGGGAGAAAAAAATCTTTCTGACTTATTTCACTTAATTAATTACCTTCTAACTGTGTTGCTTCCATGGGCAGAATTTTATTCTTTTTTATGTTTTACTGCTGAATGATATTTCATTGGACTTAGACCACACTTTTTTATTCTTTTGTGACTGAGTATGTAGATTGACTATTGCAGTGAATATAGGTGTACAATGAACTCTTCCAATTGATTTTTATATTAATTAGCTATGTAAAATAAAAATGAACCAGCATGAACCAGTAAAATAAAACAGAAACAGAATCTTAGATATAGGTAGCAGGTCAGTGTTAGTTAGAGCAAAGGAGGTCTGAGGAATAAAGCTGATGGGTATAAATGTAAGGTGATAGATGCAAGTGACTACTCTTTAATTAAACTCCTGATTAAAGATTTACTAGTAATCTTGATCAAGTGATCAGGAGATAATGTATGGACTGGAGACTTACTAAGTGGGTAAGGCATTTTAGATCTGGCACCAGAATAATCCCTGATGACAGAACCAGGAGTAAGCCTTGAAAAACTCCAGGTGTGCTTTTACCCCTAAAACAAAATGAAACTAAGACATCAGGGTATAGTTGAACAGTAGTACAGTAGGTAGGTTGCTTGCTTGGCTGTCCTGGGTTTAATTCCTGACACCACGTATGAAACCCAAGCCTACAAGACCAGGAATAATCCTTGACCACAGAGCCAGCAATAACCCCTGAGTACTTCCTGGTGTAGCTATCAACAAAAATAGTCCTGCTTTGTTGTTTCCCTTTTATCCCATAGTTGCTCACCTAATAGTTTTTGTTCTATAAGTCAGCTGTTGATTTTCTTATGAGGTTGGTGCAGGAGTCTGGGGATAGAACTTTGGTGGATCTGGCCCACCAGCCTATGGTTTGGTTTATGGCCTTCTTGTGAATCCCACAAACCCTGCCTCACTCTTCCCCAGTGGAAGTCTTGCTTCCACTTAATAGCCTTGTTGGATCCTGTGAACAGCAGAGCAGATTTGATAGAGAACAGAACAGGGAAAAGTTTTTCATGTTATAGTTATTTGTGGCATTTTATCAATCAACAATGAAAATTAAATTAATTAAAAAGCATTGTACATTTCTAATTCCAAAACTGGATTCACTCTGTGGCCATGGAAATTTTGAATAATGGATAATAGTCGCATTTAATTTCTCAACATATGTTTTTTCACTTACACAGCTGTGAAAAAATTATATTTATATTTTTGTTGATGCATAATTTCCAGCCTGAAAACAGAATTCATATTAGCATGAAACTGCCAACAGGTGTCATTATTTTTTTCTCTTCTGGTGAGCTGGAATAATCCTTTCTTTGGCAGGAAGTCAGTATTTTTTCACAGTCACTTTTGCATCCTTAAGAACGTCTTTAAAATTATTTTCTACTTGATGAAACACATCCTCTCCAGGCTTCATTATTTTCACCAGGGTGTTATCTGATTGAATATTTCCATCATGAAAAACTTATAAGATTTAAGTCATCTTCCTGGAGACTGCATGGGACTAGGACTGGGTATGTTGATAACATTCTGATGGGGGTTTTACCTAAAAAATAGACAAGATTTAAACTAACCCAATTGCATCTAAAAGCTGGAGACTGTGTGTTTTAGTTATTGATTACAAAGTATCTTTTAGGTACAAGAATGGTAATCAGATACAGTGAACTGATTGCTATAATCCATTCTAGAATGCTGTGGAGAAAGATTTCCATAACACCTTGGCACTTTCTTCACAATTGCTTTTATTCTGATCTGCCAGAAAATTCTCCAGGACTCTACAGTGGAGAAGCATGTAATTGAACCATAGCTATAACTGTAATACCTAATACCCTGAAAGGTAATCTGTTCACATTCCTTCCTAGCTGGCATTCTATTATTCATATTTATCTATGCCCTCCTTCCCTTCAGACCTGCTCATCATCTTAGACTTCCAGAAGGTTCTTTAAATGAGTCTCTCTTCCCATCAAGTTCTCAAATTTGTTTCTGAGCCTAAATGGGCTCCTCTGCTCTGTCTCTCCTTGGATGTGTTGCTGGTGGGTTGGGATATAAATTTTAAATTCTTCAGATGTGGACACCAAGTCACAAAATTTTCAAGAAAACATTGGGTCCCATTTACCTTTAAGATTGTTTCCAGGGGCCAGGAAGGTGGTGCTAGAGATAAGGTGTCTGCCTTGTAAGCGCTAGCCAAGGAACGGACTGCGGTTCGATCCCCCGGTGTCCCATATGTTCCCCCCCCAAGCCAGGGGCAATTTCTGAGCACTTAGCCAGGAGTAACCCCTGAGCGTCAAACGGTGTGGCCCAAAAACCAAAAAAAAAAAAAAAAAGATTGTTTCCAGTAGCATCCTCAATGATGTCACTTCATTGTCACATCTCCAAATCTATGTGGCGGTCTTCTGGTTCAAACCAAATCAATGTGCTTTGTCTTCTAATTTCAGGAAAAATACATGATTCCATTTCAAGCTTCAGCCACTAGGCTTGGGCCACCTCTGGCTAATTGCCTCATCTCATTAATAATTGTTCAGATGTTTTCTTCAAGACCCAGTGTTGATGTCCTCCTTATTTTATCTTTAGTAATATGCTTATTGCAAAATTTGTCCATTCACATTGCAGCAAGATGTCCCCATTGCTCTTTTACTCTACCTTTTTTAAAGACTGAAGAGATAGCACAGTGGGTGAACCTCTTGCTTTGCATATGCTCAACCTGGGTTCCCATTATAGTCCCTGAGGCTACTGGAATGACCCTGCATTCAGAGCCAAAAGTAAGCCCTGAGCATCACTCCCTGTGTCCCCCCCCCCCAATAAAAACCCCAAACTGAAACAAACAAACAAAAAAAAACACACTGTTTTTTCAACCTTGAGAGAATAAATCACAAGAGATAACAATGAGTTTGGCTTTGAGAGCCAGTGTCCTAGGTTTGCAACCCAGCTCTATCTTTTATTAGCAATGTGACCTTGGGCAAGTCATTCACCTCTTTGTGCTTAATATCTCCCATAGTATTTGTGAAAATCAAATGAGAATAATATAAAGCCCTTAAAACAGCAGTTGGTCATGGGTGAGTGTATCACTAATGGTAGGGAGAGCTGCTTCATGGAGAGCTTATTTCATATAGAGTCTTCTCTATGACTTGACTTTATTTTTTCAGATACTACTTCCCCCAGTAGGCTTAGAGGGCCTGGAGGATTGAAAGGGTGCTCCCTTATCTTTGTACCAGATACTAAATCTCTAGTATCTGGTCCCATTCCTGGCACATAACAGGTGCGCAGGAACAGATGTAGATAGAATGAATAAATAAATCAATCTGACAAACAATCTGGGAGTCAGCAAGCAAAAAAAAAAAAAAGACATTTCCCCCTAGATTATATAATGTAGTTAGGATGTCCCTGACACTTCTCACTTTTCAAAGAAAATTAAGAACTGCCTGTCTGGTTACTAGTTAAGCACTTATTTTGCAATAGAGTTTTGAGTGCTACCTCTACACTCTGGTGGCCATCCTTGTTCTATTTTACTCTCCTTTGTCATTGCCAAAATGAATATCCATTGATGGAGTTTCTAGTATTCATCACATGCAGCCACCAGATGGATCTGAATAGCTTCTGTAACAACCAATTTGCATTTGGACTCTGCTTTCCAAGTGCCTCCCTATTATAGCCCCCCATTGCCCTCACACACTTCAACATCTTCCAGTCTGTTCTGCAGGCCACACCTTCAATGTTGGGAATCCTTGATGGATTTGGCAGAACTGAATAGCACCAACTTAAAACAAGAGCTGTATTTTATTGCCAAATAATGACATGCTCATATGTTTCCACTTCTTCCATGTAATCTAACCACTTTTCTAGTTTGCATCAAAATCATTCTTGGAAGAGAGTATTCAAGGCATAGGCATAGCACCATTTCAAGCTGTCCCCTTTAGGGCTTTATGTTTGCATTATATTGCCTAGAGAGTGTGGTTTTGGGGCCAAGATCTTGGTAAAGTTATTAGGACTTGCTGGATGTTCCTTTAGGTTTTGTGAACCTAAATGAAGAGCAAGTAATACATTCATAGAGGAAATTGGGTTAGTTTGTGATTAGCATCCTGACTGATGCAAATGGGTGTACCACTGATGGAAACATGTGCTTGTATCATGATGAAATGCAGATTAGGGACCCTGGAGCCAACCCAAGGATATCTGCCCAAAACGGTTTCATCTCTGTCAGCTCTAATCTGATGGAGGGATCGCATGCTTCCATGCAGCAAGAAAAATGTAAACTCCTAAAATAGCCAGCTGGCATTCTGTTTTTCCATCTAGATGCTACAAAAATATTCCCATTTCACGGTGGTATACTAGAGAAGATATCAATTATAACAGAAGGGACCTAAATTCAAATTTTATCTGAGCCATTCCTTATAAAATCTCCCATGATCTTAGTTTCTTTATCAGCAAAATGAATGTGCTGGGATAGACTAATGATTTTCAACTATTTTTTTTTCATCCTGATGACAAATGACAAATGGTATTCACACACTCCTGGGGGTAGCCCTGGGGTCATGCACAATTACTCCTGATCTGGGAAGAGCTCATCCTCTTTCCTGCTCAAGTGAGCAAAGCAAAAAGCATAGATCTATATTCAAGATAAACTTGCATGGAGCTCTGTCTAATTAATTTTTAAAATTTAGATAAAATAATTTGAACCCTGGAAACATTGTTGTTAATTTTATAAAGGTCATTTGCTATGCAATTCCCAAAACGTCTGTCACAAAATTCAGCTTTACGATCCTTTGTGAATTCCACAATCTATAATTATAAGTTCATCTCCATGCTATAAAAGAGGGACCAATATGTAACTTTTCAGAATAAAATAACAAGGGATAAATTTTTGTAGGTAGTCCTCACAAATAGAGCATCATCCTTTCCCTAAGGAGAATTTGCTTGTTACAAGAGAAACTTATAAATTGACATGTTCTTATGTTTCTAAAATGAGATGACATGGACACCTGAAAATTAAAATGGTTTTCTTAAATTTATAAACATAAAAAGAACTGGAATAAATTTATATTATAAATACATATTATATTTATATATTATAATATGTTATATTATAAATACATAAATGTATTTGTTATAAAATACTCTGTAGAAAGAAAAGCAATAGGGAAAGTACAGTCACTATTGACATTATGAATAATACAGGATCAAGGTTAAAAGAAAAGCTAAAAATCAGGCCATTGAAGTATCATGTGAAACAGGTTTAAGTGTATATAAATTTTCAACTCTGACAATATGGGATCAGGCTAGCCTGAAAAAAATCTACACTTTCATTTTTTTTTGTTTTGGGGTCACACCGGGCAGTGCTCAGGGGTTACTTCTGCCTCCATGCTCAGAAATCGCTCCTGGCAGGCTCAGGGGACCATATGGGACATCGGGATTAGAACCAATGACCTTCCACATGAAAGGCAAACGCCTTACCTCCATGCTATCTCTCCGGCCCCAAATTTACACTTTCAAATAACTGAATAAAATAAGGTTGTGAATACAAATTTGTAAAATAAAAAAAGTAAATTTACTAATGTGTAAATTTGTTAAAATTTTGAGATCACCAAATATATAGGGAAATTATGAGAATCCTAAATCAAAGAATTGACCAAAAATAATAAGCTATATGGGGCCTGAGCGAAAGTACAGCAGTAGGGCATTTGCCTTGCATACGGCCAACCTGGACAGACCTGGGTTTGATTTCTGGTATCCCATATGGTTCCCTGAGCCTACCAGGAGTGATTTTTGAATGCAGAGCCAGGAGTAATCCCTGAGCACCACTGAGTGTGTCCCAACCCCCCAAAAACAAGTTATATGAAAGAGTGACAACAAAATGTGGAATGGTGATAAAATTGATAAATACCTGTGTCTTATTTTGTTGCCGATGGTTTTGGTTGTTTTATAGCCACATGCAATAGTGATTAGAACTTATTCCTGGCTATATTCTCAGAGATCACTCCTGGTAGTGTTCAGGGGATCGTATGTAGTGCCAGGGATCAAGTCATGGTTGATTGCATACAAGGAAAGCTCTTTGTCCCTGTACTAATTCTCCATTCCAATGACTAGATTGGGATGGAGAGTTTGTACAGTGATTTGAAAACATCAATTATAATATTAAGAAAAATATAGTCCTGAGTTTTTCCATCTTGAAACTTAGAAAATGCCCATGAAATTTGACTATTTATAAAATGTAGATTAAGTAAATGATCAGCATGGAGAGATAGTAATAAACTTTGCATATTGTATATTGAGTTGTTGATGATGAAAAGACTCATGATATTTTGTCTTCTAGATTAAAAACTATGCAATTATACATGAAACTTAAATGTATATTATCCCACAATGAAAAACATGGCACCAAGACAAAGTTATATTGCACTTGGGATATCTGGCCAAAATACATAGGAAATTTCTGGAGAAATAGACTTTCAACCCTGCATTTAAAAGAGTTTATAGAAATGGAAAGATGCAATGAAAATTTAGAATTGCGGGCTGTAGAGATAACATGGAGGTAGGGCATGCCTTGCATGCAGAAGGACGGTGGTTCGAATCCTGGCATCCCATATGGTTCCCTGAGCCTGCCAGGAGTGATTTCTGAGCATAAAGCCAGGAGTAACACCTGAGCATGGCTGGGTGTGACCCAAAAAAGCCCCCCCCCCGAAAAAAAATTGGCCCTCCGTACAACATTTTGTGGCCCTGCCCTAGAGGAATCTTTTTTACGTTTTGTTTTGTTTTAGTTGTTTGGGTCACACCCCCCAGTATTCAAGGTTTACTACTGACTTTGCACTCAAGGATCACCCCAACTTTGCTTCCTGCGGCCCCCAGGTAAATTGAGTTTGAGACCCCTGCAAGGCCAACCATGTTGAATAGAGGTCAAACCCCTCAATCTTTTTTTGGTTTTTACATGGTAAATTACCACAAATATTGTCCATTTAAGCAGAAATATAAAGGAATAATTGGACATAAATTAAATGTCTTATAACAGAGGACTGTTTAAATTGACATACCTATAACTTTATGCACAAAATAAATATATGTACACACAAGAATAAAGTAAATATATATCAAATACCAAAAAAAATTTAGAATTGTAAAAACAAATAAAAAGTACCATGAGTTAAAGTCAGCAAGCACCCCCCCCAAAAAAGACAGAAAACAACAACAAAAACCTTCAGCTTATATAATCAATCTTAAATTGAGGTAATAATAGAAAATGGATATTTTTTCTGATTTACTTTTGAAATTAAGGTTTCATAGTTTACAATACTACTAAAGTCAATTGTCTGGGATTAAAGAGATTGTATGGTGAATTAAGGCACTTAGTTTGTTTATGATTGACAGGTTCAATTCCCAGCCCTCTTCCTCCAGTGTCTCAATATCCCTCCACCATTATCCTATGGTCTTATTTACTTCCCCTTTCCTTGTCTCCTCAGTTTCTAGGTTTATCAATTATAAAAGAGAGATATTTCAGTAATTAAAGTAAGGTAAACATTGAAAATGTCTTTTTTAAAACTAAGATACGGGGGCCGGAGTGATAGCACAGTCGTAAGGCTTTTGCCTTGCACGTGATGAACACAGGACGGACCCCGGTTCGGATCCGGCATCCCATATGGTCCCCCAAGTCTGCCAGGAACAACTTCTGAGTGAGGAGCCAAACGTAACCCCTGAGCACTGCCGGGTGTGACCCCCCTTAAAAGCCCACAAAAATAAATAATAAAAACTTAAATATGTATGAAAGAAGAAAAGTATTTGAAATTATCTAATAGAAATTCTATCAAAGAAAAAAATAACTAAAGCAAATTCAACAAATAGATTGTATGCTGTGATGATATATTTGAAAATAGAAATAGTGATTAGAATTCAGAAATAACTCCAATATACAAAGATAATTTTAGAATAAAAAAAAAAACATAGGTTGGTGCATAGAAAAGAAATTTTATCTTATAATTTAATGAAGTTTCCAAGAGAATGAAATAGAAACAATGAGGAGTAAAACACACTCTGAGTTAATGGCTTAAAAAAGACTTAAAAGAATTGATGAGCTATATTAATCCTTAGAAACAGAACTTATGTAAATGCATAGAATATATAAATCTATACCTACTAATGGTAATAATAATATGAAATGGTTCATCAACTCTGGATAATAGGGGGGCAATTTCTTTTAAGAATAAACAAGTTTACCATGTAAGTAATAAGTTATACTACTAGAGAAAATTTAAAAATTAGCACAAATAAAAACCAACATATTGTTGACAATGACTTTATTTTAATTGCCCCAAGCTGGAAAACATCTCAATTACTTTTCAAACACTGATAAGTAATTAAAACTTGGATACCCATAACAATGAATGTTCAGCAGTATAAAAAAATGTATGGGCTATTGTATATATACAGGCATTTATTTATTTTTTATTTTTTTGTGGGCCAGTTCTTGCAACCTTTATCTCTATTATCTCTGGGTTGTAATAACAAGAATGTCTTTTTATTTTTATTAAATCCCACAGATGACTGAGACTATTCTGTGTCTAACTCTCTCCATCTGACTTATTTCACTCAGCATAAAACTTATATACAATAATTTAAATGAAGCTCTAGTGTATTAAGAACTAGATAAAAATATAGAAAAGTACAAGTTCAAAGGATCTTACATTGAAAATAATTCCATTTGTTTTTAATAATAACAAATTATAGAGATGGGAATAGATTAGAAGTTAGAGGAATTTCAAAAGGTAGAATTGAGGTAGAGAGAATGAAGATGGCATGAAAACAATATTTATGTGCTATAACAGTGTCATAGCTTGGTAGTATAAATCTACCTCTCTGATAAATCTACATCTCTGATAATATGGGAGATAAATATACATGCTCTTTGCCTCAAAGTGTCGTATATTTAGTATTATTAGTTACATAAGAAGAAAACATGGGAAACTGGACGCAGAGTACATGAGTGTACTGTACTATTCTGTGGCATTTTATGACTGTAATTATACCTAAAATTTTACTGCGAATGATTTGTAATTCACTTTGGTCAAAATAAAAATGATCATATAAGAAAAAGAAAAGAGAGACAAAAGGATAAAAGAAAAAATAAAGAATACGTTTTAACATAGTAAAAAAAAATTAACAGAGTGGGTTGGGGGATTGGGGACCAAAAAACATCTGAGAGAAAAGGCAAGTTACTTAATAACAATGACAATCAAGCTAATAGCCAACGTACTAAAAGTAATGATAGAAATCAGAATGCAATAAAATAATATTTTCAAAATTTCAAAGAAATAAGTGTTTATTTAAAATTCAATATTCTACCACAGGCCAGGAAGTGGGATAGGTCAAAGAATGTACCTCTACAATAATAGAAGAAAGTGGTTACTTTAAACTAGGATTAGGTGTTGAAAGGAGGTAAAGTGACTTGCATGATATCTACTCAGTAATAGTATATTAAATCACAGTGCCTTAAAGTTGACTGAGTGCAAGGAGGAAAAATTAAAATGTAAAAGTGCCTGCCAAGGATCTGAGCGATAGCACAGCCAATAGGGCATTTGCCTTATACATGGCCAACCAATGTTCAGTTACCTGCATTCTCTGAGTCTGCCTGTAGTAATTTATGAGCACAAAGTCAGGAGTAACCCCTAACCATCACTGGGTATGGACCAAATAAAACAAAAGAAAACTAAGCAAAAAGTACATACTATAAAGGCTGATAATAATCACTTATATATTAAATCCCAGTTGAATAATTATTTCTGAAAAAATATAAAAACCATGTGAGAGGACAGAATAAGGGAAATTTATATTTATTTCCTTATTTACCAAATATGAATTAATTTCATGGCAAGAACAGTTATAAAAGTAAAAGGGACTTCAGCATTATTATTTTATGGTAGGAGATATTATATACAGGTTACAGGTACTATATAATAACTCTTACTATAAAATAATAATGCTGACATCCCTTTTTTGTCTATGGATTTATACTGAACTAGATCTATACTACTAGACAAAAAATTAAGTTAAAACATAAAGGTTGGTTATGAGTATTGAAACATGTTAAACGCCTTTTTTTTCTTTTCTCTGTTTTGCAGTAGAGTTTTCTTAATTAACTTTTTCATCAAGTCAAATATACTTCTTAAAAGACTAACAATACATTCTTATTTTCTAAGCTATTAAAAATAAAAGCAAGCAATAAACTCAATAGAAAAGAGAAATGAAAGTATAATACACTTTAACTGCAGAATAAAAAGAAAGCAAATGAAATGAATCTATATAATCAGTATTTAATATATATGCATATGTATAAACACACAGATTACACTGCATTATAAATATCATTGTATTTTTCTTAAAGACATTTTCCTAAGCCATGAGGTCTCTGAAAGATTAATAGCTTAAAAATGGGAAAGATATTACTAGATACTACGTAAAATTAAATTTCTGGACCTAAATCATATCAAATAATATAATTTTTATTGTGAAAAGCATCAGGAAATAAAGTAGTAATCGCATAGTCACACAAAAACAATTTCCAGTAAGGTGTAACAACTATTAATCTTCTTGCACTTAATCATATACCCTTACGGTCAATAAAGCAAAAATTGATAGAAAGGCAATTTAAGTTAGTATTTAAACACACAGACCCTGGAAAAAAATTGTTTTGAGCCCAAATAATGATTCTACTAGTTATTGACTGTCTTACTGAATTTCTTTTTTTCCCACAGTTTCCTCACTAGTACTGCAAGAATGGTATTAAAACAAACTCATAGATTGTGATGAAAACTTACATATGTCTATATGTAAACTAAAGTGTTCAGATCATAAATAGCATTTGCATCATGAGATTCACAGAAAACAAAATTCTAAATGTGTGGCTGGAAAGTCTCATACACATTGTAACTGACAGGTTAAAAAGACAGGTAATTGACCCATTTGTTCTCAGATTCATTCCTTACTTTTTCTGATTCTATTGGGTATCACTGTGCTCTATATTGTTGGGAAATTGTGTTTCCCAGTTAATGGTTTCTAAGAAGGCACTAAAAAATAGGATAAAGGCTGCAGCTTGTAATAAAAAATAAATTCTAAATGTACTCTCCAATTGTTGTTAGTGCAGTGTCTGCTTTTGAGTTAAAGCCAGAACGAGGCACATATCCATGTCTGCCTGGTCTTTATATCCACTGATATTCCCTGCTGCTGCTCCAGGTTCTACTAGATGATCCTGCCATCTGGGTCGCCAAGAACAACTTTTACCTCACAACATATTGTTAGATGTCTTCTTGCTGTTCATCTCAGTTTACTTCATTTTTACCTTCATCCATGACTTATCTCAGAAATTCTTACTTCACCACCCCTTTATGCCCAAGAAATACAACACAGGACATCGCTGCCAGAAACACCTTTGGTTTCTTCCTTACATGATTGATTTTTAGTTTACTTTTGGTTGTTACATAGTTAGAAACTTTCCACTGTTACCAAATATTTTGTGATCCCAATATTCAGGTACACACCCCATATTGAATATATATGTTTAAGAAGTATATATTAAACTACATGGTTAATAGGTAGTTTAAAAAGCTGGGGCCAGAGTAATAACACAATGGATATATAGTACAATGCATTTGCCTTGCACACAGTCCATCCAGTTTTATTCCCGGCATCCTATATGACCTGCCAGGAGTAATTTCTGAGCATATAGTCAGTGGTAACCCCAATGTGGTCCAAAAATTTTTTTCTTGACTGGACTTAATTAGTTGAACAAAATATTTATAATACAGCACAGCAGATAGATCTCTTCCTTACACACAGGTAATCCAGATTTTATCTCAAATACCACATATGGTCCCCCCAATATCTGCCAGGACTGATGAACACAGACAGAGCATGAAAAAGCCATGAGCATTGCTTAATTTGTCTCCAATACTCATCCACCCCTACAAAAAAAAAATAAGGAAGGCAGTATTCTGTAAATAAGTTTGATTTACTATACATAGTTTAAATAAATTAAATAAATTGTAGGAATGAATTTCAAGTGAAATTAAAGTGACCAGATTTTTAATTGTTTATGAGAGGGGACTATATGAAAAATATTTTTCACAAGAGTATGAAATAGAAATGAAGAAACTTAGAACTGTTTCCTTTCTGTCAAGTAGTGTATTTACCTTTTTCACCCCAAACCCATCCGTAACTTATGGAATATAAATAGATTGCCAAGTTAAAAAGGAATGCAAGAGGGTCAGAGAAATAGCACAGCAGGTATGTCATTTGCCTTGCACATGGCTTATTGGGTTCAATCCTCAGCATAACATACATGGTCCCCAAACATGCCAGAAATAATTTAAGAGCACAGAGCCAGGAGTAACCTCTGAATGCTTCTGGGTGTGGCTCAAAAACCAAAAGAAAAGAACAAAAGGATAAGGAGCCTTTGTACAGTAGGTAAGACAAGAGCCTTGAGCTTGACAGACCTTGGTTTGACCCATAGGTTAACCTTGGTTGACCTATGGTTTGATCCCATATTGTCCTCCAAGGGCTTTCAGGAAAATTTTTGAGTGCAAGGCCAGAAATCACTGGGTGTGACCCACAAACAAAAGTAAAAAAAGTCCTACAAAGTTGT
Organism: Suncus etruscus; assembly: GCF_024139225.1. Taxonomy (NCBI): domain Eukaryota; kingdom Metazoa; phylum Chordata; class Mammalia; order Eulipotyphla; family Soricidae; genus Suncus; species Suncus etruscus. The sequence goes on from NC_064853.1 coordinate 20,963,137, forward strand.
TCTTTTTGAACCATGATGTTTTACTTCTATAGAGCACAGATGAAAATAATATAACTAAATTTCCACTGGATTGCCATTGTTTGGAAAAAAAATCAAACAAAGTAGGAGCCAGGATACTGAATCAAATATTTTTTTAGTCTTTGTGTTCATAGACAGTTTGGGTAAGCAGGTATATTTATAAATAATTTCAAGGACAGGCAAAATGTGAATAAAATCTACTAAGAATAATAAAATCACATATTTCAAGAGCATAGGAAGAGGATTGTGAGGATATTAGAATGTCACCATAAACGCACATTCTTTTCTTTGTGTTGATCTCAACATGCTTCCCTAATATTATTTGGTTTTGAAAGTGATAGGCAATTATATGTTTTTTTCCATCAAAGAATGTGAGATATAGCCAGAAGGCAAGCCCCTTAATAGAGTAGAATGGAAGACTAATTCATCTGACCATTGGAACAAGCATTTCTTTTGTTGATTCATTGAGTATTGCTATGAGCAAAATATTGTGAAAAAGACTATGGGTGATATAAACATGATGGGCTACTGTTGATGACCACTTTCCCTTAGAATTGAGTGTAATTTTCATAGAACAACTCTAAGGAGATTATATTTCTTTTTTTCCCAAAAGACCTCCATCTGTGGGTAGAGTGGGGAAATTATACTCTTTTACAGAATGTATGTATTTCCTCAGTATGCATTATTCTGGAAAGATGAGTGAGGAAGAAAGGAGACAAAAACTCAGATCTACTAATTTTTCTGCAGAGGTTAATGAGAAGATTAAATTGCTTTAATATTTTAACCCTATTGCCTAAAATAAGCAAATATCAAATCCAACCCTTGCTGTTTAATTTATGACTGAACAAATCAGAACATTTCCAGCCCCTTAATCTGGCTTCAGAATAATGTTTACAATTTGAAAAAAAAAAAAAAAAGGCCAATTTTCTAGAGAAACAGATCATTTCAGAGTCAAACCAACTAGTAAAAGAGTAATAGATCTATTGGAAACATTTGCATAATGCAATTGGAGACAATTAGAATTGTCTTACTTTTCAAATTCTACTTCCTTTTTCAAATACATACAAAATTACCTATTGATCAACACAGGACTAGAAATAGAGTCTTGAGTTGACTCGTTATTTCTTTCTTGAGTTGACTCATTATTTTTTTGAGTTGACTTTTTCACCACAATGAGTTTTCATAAATCTGTATTTTTAACTGACATTTTCAAAAGGCCAAATAGATAATAACATTCTGAAATTTACTGGTTTAGAAGGGAACTCACAACTGCTGTTGTCAAGTTCTTTGGCTGATTGAGGTTGATTTTTGTTTGAAAATAACACTCAGAATCAGAGTATGTCCAGAATAGAATAAACCATAAATAAAATCAAGTTCAATTTCCAACTATAACTGAGGCTGCAATTTTTATCCCAGAAAAATAAGGACCTTCGAGTCAAGCAGGTAATTTTAATGAAGATAGTAACTAGGAGTCATAAGAGAAGTTGTCATAGGAATTGTCACAAAAATTATGGCTTGTTAAAGCTAATTCAATATTAAAATATTTAAATGTCTTCATATATCAAGCATTTCTCTAGATCTCTAGATACTGATGATACCAAAATAGCTAAAAATTGCCCAGGTCCTCAAGGAATTTAGACTAGTTTAAAAAAAGATATGTCATGAAAAAGCAAAATATTTCTGTGAGTTCTAACAGATTAGAAGAAAACATGAGATTTAGAATGATTGTTCCAAGTTAGGGGAAATATAAGCTTTTCTATTGGAAATGAATTCTAGGAAAAGCAATATATTTGGCTACATCTTAAAAGATAAAAGAGGACATTCCTTTGTCTGAGCAAAGAAATGGTGTTCTAAGTATCCTTGAAAAATACAACAAAGAGGAGATATATGGAGTAGCTGGAGATGGAGGAAGTGAACGAGGCATTAGTCAAGCTGGGGATAGAATTATACTCAAAGCAAAGGAATGACTTTGTTCTATATCTTAGGAGAAAGGAACCTGCACAGATTGTAACTAAAGTAATTTGTATTAATATATAGGAGAATTGATTACCATACTATTACATATTAATATATAAATATTAGTATTAGTAGTAATTTATTTCACAAAATGTGATGGTAACTAGGAAAGTAAATTAGAAGTTATTAAGCTGATTTGAGAGGTCAATTGAGAAAGAAGGAAGATTTGAACTCAGATAATGACTGTGAAAATGAAATGAAAATGATGCCTTTTAATAACTTACAGCACCTAAGAGAAAATGAGAAGGGAATGGACTAATCAAGTGAGGAACTGAATGAGTAGTGATACTCCTAACAAGTTATAAAAGAAATAAGAGAAAATTAGGAGGGGAAGTGAGCAGAAAAATGGTAGGGAGGGAATATTAATCTAATTAAAATGCCATGTTTGAATTATTCACTTGAACTTTCCTTTATAACTTCTACCTAGGATTATTCTATTTGATTTTTAAAATTAGGATTACTTTTACAAACAAAATCCTTCCATTTTGTTTTGAATCTTCATTATCTGAACACATCTTGTAAAACTTCTTGATTCTATGTGACAGCTTATTTGGGGACATTAATATTATTCACATGGTGTTCACCAGATTCATGGTTAACCTTGTCTTTATTGGTTATTTGTAAAGTAGGTTGGTTGACAATGCCAGTTTATAGTTAGATAATCTAGGTCATGATTCTAAACATCTCTTTGTATCAGTTCTTTACGATCAAGTAGAAATCATAATAAGAGCTATTTTTAAAAGACATGTGAACTCTTGGTGGCTTAATGAAAAAACTACTAGAAAACATCTTAAGTATTGGGTGAAAGCCAATTGTTGATGTTACATTAAGTGAACCTAATTTAGAGCATAAACTGATATGGATACTAAATGAGAATTTTGAAAATATCACATGCCTTTTATTCCCTTCTGAATATAGGAAGGAAAAATAGAAACTCCAAGTGCCAGGAAATATGGCTCACAATCATGCTATATGAGCATCTATGTTCAAGAATCCATGTGTTGGTGAACATATTCATTCATTCACTTATTGCCTTTTTCATTGATATAGCAACTTAACAGGCTTGTTGCTTGCCAGACATTAAGAATCCCAGGAAGATATAACATTATTAGAAGCATAGATAAATGATTATAATATGTGCTGACAAGTGACACACAAAGTCCTTCTGGATTCTCCTTACCCTGCCTTCACACAAAAATTTTTTTTCAAGGGGCTAGAAAAATTAATGTTGTTTTCCCAGAGATCTCAGGTCATTTGAGTTGGGTATTAAAAAAGGAAATTTAGCCAGGTTAACATAAATTTATAAATAACTGGAGGTAATGTATTTAAGACCAATAGATCCTTGTAGGCAAAACAATTACCAGTGGTTGAGAGGAATGGCCTTAATACAGGTAACTGAGAAGGGAGCATAGAAAACTGGAGAAGCCTATGAGAGATGGAGTTGGGAATCCCATGAATTTTGAATCTAATACTGAGAAGATTGACTTTTCCTATGGGCTGCTGAGGTGTCTGCTGGATTTTGAGCTACCAGTGGCAACTTGACTATGGAGAAGACTCTCCCTAGTAGCACTGTAAGTCAAGAAGGATAGGCTAGTTTAGTGGTAGTTAAGTTACTTCTCTTCAGCTTCCAAAGAAAAGTGCAAAGTGATACATCATAGGTGTGTTTGTTGTACCTCTACAAAACTAAAGGCATTTTCTAATACGTCTTCTCTGACTATTCTTTTCCAAATCTTTAAAATTCAGTAAGGCTGTATTATCAGGTCTTGAGATGTTAATGACTTTAACTAATTGTCAACACTGGCAATTACAGTGACTGATACCTTATCATTCCTTACAATGAGCAATGCTAATTAAAATTGATTGTGCTAGAGCTTTAGCAGCAATTGTACACACAAGCCCTCCCCTTTTTGTTTAAAACATGAGCTTATTGTGCTGATTTGGTGAACTACACAAGGCAGACTTATTATCCCAGTGTTTACTTACCACTTCTGCTTGTGAACCACATTAGCAACAATTATGAAATGTCAGAAAAACAGTAAAAATATTTGAATTGGGGCCATAAAAAATAAAGATACCATGTTTTGTTTGATTGATTGATTCATTTATTCTTGCCTTTTTTGACAGAGACTTTATTGGGTCTCTATTATGTGCCAGGAACAGTACTAAACTCAAAGTAAGCCAATTAAAGAGCCATGACTTGAGGAATTTGCATCATAGTCAGAAAATTATGCCCATTAGTTGATATTTGCAGTTAGGATGTAAATGCTAACATTGGTAGGCATTAACTTTATTTGTGGAATTGTAGTTAGTTTCACTGAGAAATGGCTCTGGGATGGAGGACTTCAAAAGTGAGACTTTAGAGCCATTGGTTAAAGCACTTACCTTATATGTTCAAGCTTCAAAACTGATATAATTCATCCAGTACTGTCACTGAACATTGAGTCAGGAGTAGCATCTGAGTACTTCTGGATATGTTTTAATCTCTCCTAAAAATAAACAAATACCCCCTGACAACTTCCAATATTTATTCATCTATACCCAGTGTTTTAAAAAAGCAATAGAGTATATTTTAAAAATCTTCGGAGATTTACTCAAAGATTCGCATATCAGTATACTTGTAGATTAAGGCTTTTAAATATGGTAACAGTTTAAGAATAAAAATAATGTATGTGAAAGGATGGAGATACAGGGAATAAGGCACTTATGTATTTTGTACACAGTTAGCCCTGATTCTATCCCAGCAGTACACACGGCAACCTGAACACTACCAGTGTCAGATGCAATCTGTTTTGTGGTGTTACAGTGAGTTTAGAAAAGTAATATAAAAGGACAGATACATCAATGAAGAACTTTTTAAGCATATGATCTAAAGTATAAGTGTAGTCTGGGAACTCATTTCTTTCTTCCCACTAAAATGAATCAAATTAGCTCTGAAGAGCAGTCCTGGGAGTAGGAAGTAGATTAGTGCTGGTGCTTTTCCTTTTAGGTCTTTTATTTTATTGCATTGCTTTTACCCATCTTCTTTCTTCCTTATAGAGGCATCATTCTGATCTGTGATATACTTTGTCAGCATCTTAATAGTTCTTTCTGAAGCTGGCCTGTCATTCCTAACCCTTGGGACCTATGGATCTGTCATCTCATATGACAATATATTCATTTCATATGCATATAAGGTCAAGATAGAATAAGATTGTTAATGGGCTTTTTCTCCTATTGTAGCATAGGGGAAAATTGGGGAATGAGGTACAAGATAGATTGAAGAAAATAACAGAATTCTGAAGTGGGTCATTTCATCATGATGAAATATAGGGATGGGAGGATTCATCGCACTGATGTTGGCTTCAAAGATAAGACCACAAGCCAAGGTTGAGGGTGACCTCAAAATACAGGAGAATACAAAGAAACATATCCAGGAGTCTTTGGGAAAGAATCAAACACCCACGTACTAAGATTCTAACCTGGTGGAACCTCTATGAGACCTCTCAAAACTGAGAGAAAATAAATGTTGTGTGCGATAATTTGTTCCAGCAATTGTAGAAAACTAATACACCATCTTTCTGAAAATTTGGACTTGGTGCGTTGTCCCTCAAATAGGAACCAGCCATTGCCAAATATCCTGGCTTCTCTTTTCTTTCCTAGATCTTAATCAAATTTTAGAATCAATATTTGATTTTGGTACTCACTCCCACTTCCAGGCACACACTGCCATGCTATTTCCTCTCATTGAATTGGAAAATTGAAAAGCCATAGACTGTAGGTATGCATGGAGAGACGGTATTTACCACATTGTCTTTCCCACGATGGCACACTGGCTGTACCTTCAGAGCTGGTTTCTTTTCCATACTTGCTAGCTGTTTGATTTCTGAGTGGGCCAATTTATCCCTTGAAACTTTCAGTTTCTGATCAAAGTTAAGAGTGTGTTACTCTCACGGGGTTGTTTTAACATCTAAATGAGATGATGCCAGAAAGGATTTAGGCCAGTCTCTCGACCATAGTATATGCCTAATAAAGAGGATTTTGAACATGGAAAAATGGAGAAGTGGGCCAATGCTGATCTACCCTAAAAACTGCATATTCTGTTATTATTTCCAAAACTTAGAGAGAAAATTATCTGACCCACCCACTTTTCTCCTATAGCAGTTATAGAATGTATCTTGGATTACTAACAGATGTATGGTACATGTGTCCATTCACAGGGGCCTGCTGAACCCAAAACATGACCCATGGATCAAGTTTATAATCAAATACAACTTTCACTTTCCTATTCATTCACTAACAAGTATTTGGCACCCACTCTTCTCTCAATCCACCTCCTTGGCCTTGGCATCATGAATGTTTTCTGTGTTCTTGGGATGGCTGGAGATGATGAAGAGCAGCTCCTATCGAATTATAGCCCTTGAATTATACTCCATAGTCCTACAGCTATTCAGAGTTGCCTTTTGCCACTGTTTTCTCTCTATTCTTAAACCATTCTCCACTGATCACCTCCAAATCTGTGGAGGACATTATTTCTTTAATTTATTCTCACCCCCAGCTCATTCTCATTTAAAATAACTCTTAAGATAAAAAGAACAGTCTATGGAAATTAATTTTGGGTTGTTTTGTTTGCTTTTGGGTCACACCCAGCAGTGCTCAAGGATTACTCCTAGCTCTACGCTCAAAAATTGCTCTTGACAGGCTCGGGGGGACCATATGAGATGCCAGGATTTGAACCACCACCCTTATGCATGCAAGGCAAACACCCAAGCTCCAAGTGATCTCTGTGGCTCCTGGAACTGAATTTCAATCAAAATTTCATTTAGCCCTTTGGGAATTGTTTGCCTCTGAGCAAGTTGCTGACAATTCATGGATAGTATGTTCTTCTAGATAACATGGGGACATTTTGAGGATGAATCTTATAGATGAACCCGGAAAACTATGAGCAAAATGTTGCCATTGCAGAGCTCCATAATAGAAAAAAATGACACTAATAGGCTGACTTCTTTATTGCTTATGTTTCCTCTCCAGTTCTCCATTCATGCCTTTCCCCAGCCTTTCCCCTATCTCCAGGGGTATTTCTCTGCTTTGTGGAATGATCACCCTCATCATAGTGAGAGTAGTACAGGTCATCTTCATTTATATTACATTAGTGTCTGATTCAAGCCAAGAATGTACCTCACGGTGGTACCATTTAATAAAAGTCTAACTTGCCCCCTACCTGGCAGAGACGATGGGAGCTTATTAAGGTAATGCCTTTCTAGTATTTACAGCCCCTTGAAAGACATTTGCTAACTAAACAATGCTGTTTGATTTTTGTGTTGTTTGTTTTAGTTCTTAATGTATGCTCTCTGGTTTGTACTAATAAGTCCTCTGCAATGTCTCCTCACAATATGGGCCCTTGTTAAATACTGCTCAAAGTAGTGGTTTATGGTGCTTCTGGGTGCTTCTGCTCAGCCCTATCTTTCCTATTCTCCCTAGCTCACCTTGAATTCATATCATCCTTCTAGACTTCTGCTCCACTGATATATTTCTTTTTTGGAGGAACACATCTAATGGTGCTCATGGTTTTATTCTAGTTCTATGCTCAGAGATCACTCCTGAGGGTGGTAAGAGGAGCATATGGGGAGCAGAGGATGAAACCCAGGGCAAGTGCATACCAGGAAAGCACCCTATCCTCTGCACTATCTCTCCATTTCTGTTCCACTGATCTTCAGCTTACTATCACAACAGGATTACTTGGGAGGAGCTTTTTAATCTTTTTAATAGCCATCCCAGATCTCAGACAACTTAAATGAATAATTCCACAAGTGGAACCAAGGCAACATATATTTTCTGAAGTTTTCTAGTTAATTCTAATGTAAAACCCAGAAAGACTTCTACAGTCCAATTAGAATCCATCCAACCTTATGATAGATAAACTTGACATGTTATACTTTTATTTAGACTCCAAGTTCTTCAAAGTTTTGTATCATGCCACTGGTGTTGATTTCCAAGATAGAGAATATATTATTCTCCAAATATCTTCTATCTTCAAAGATATTATTTTCCTTTATTTCCACACATAATAGAAGCTGTAAAAAAGTGAGTACTCAATATTTACTTCTTTTTGGAGCTGAAAGTAAGCCTTGCCCAACCCAGTTTTTTCTATACCTCTTATTTCTATAATAGTTTATTTGAATTCCCCTTAGGAATTCTAATTAGTTGCCAGTTTGCTTGCACATATTTCCTTAAAAATATGTCCAGTGAAATAGCTCAGTAGGCTGAATGCATACTTAGCATGCAGAAGTATCCAGGTGGATCCTGACACACTAATTGGTCTCCCAAGTCACAAATAATCAGGCATGGGCCAAAATTAAAAAGTTTCATATCAGAGAAATTTTATCAAATTGTTCAGCAGAATGCAGGATATTTGGCTTGTGGTATGAGGGCTGTTGAGGGACAGCAGAGGATTGGTTATGGCTGTGGCAGAGCAGAAGAAGAAAGTCCAAAATAGTCAAAAACACCCAAGATCATATCTATGGCAACAGTTTTCTGTAGACATAATTATTCCCCTCAAAGACCCACAGAGCTGTGCTCTGCTCAGCTCAGCTATCTTTCCATCTCTCTCTCTACCTCCCTCTCTCCCTCCTTCCTTCTCTCTCTCTCTCTCTCTCTCTCTCTCTCTTTTTGTGCTTCTTTCTCTAACTCTCCATCCCTCCCTCTGTATCTCTTTCTTCTTTTTTTGGCCACACCCAGCAGTACTCTGGGGTTACTCCTGGCTCTGTGCTCAGAAATAGCTCCTGGCTTGGGGGACCATTTGGGATGCTGGGGATTGAACTCTCATCTGTCCTGAGTCAGCCATGTGCAAGGCAAATGCCTGCCACTGTGCTACCACTCTGGTCCCCACCTCTAAATAAAAATTATGGGGATTAGCTTCACAAATCAATAAAATGATACAGTGACTGTCAGTTCAACTCATACTACCTTAACAGTTTACTATTATCTGGTTTGAGAAGCTTTTTATTTTCCTCTAACAGTTTTGTGATCTAAAAATCTAAGATCAGGATACCAATATGGATGAAGTCTAGTGAAAACCCCTGCCTGGCTTGAAGATGATTACTTTCTCGCTGTGTCATCATGTAGCAGATAGACAACATTCAGTTTTTCAGTGTCATTTCTTGGGAGTCCACTAATCCTTCCCAGAGGTCATCAATGTGTTCACTCTTATGATCACAATTAGCTTGGCTCCTTAGATTCCTATTACTAAAATAATAGTCTAACTAGGGATTAAGGTTTCAACATGTGAATTTGGGAGGGTGATATAATCCAGACCCTAACAGTGATAAGCACGTGAGTTTAGTAATATTAGTATTCCCTGTTTCTCAATCTCCATTTCTAGCACTTAATTTTCCTTAAGAAAATAAGGAAGTCAGTCATAGGTAGATCTTGTAGTTTGACCATGAATGTTTTAAGCAAAAAAGGACATTTCTAGAAAAAAATCAGCAAGTGTACTGCCTACAAGTCACATTTTTTAATCCACCAAAGAGTACATTTTCTTTTTTTTTTTTTTTGGTTTTTGGGCCACACCCGTTTGACGCTCAGGGGTTACTCCTGGCTATGTGCTCAGAAATCGCCCCTGGCTTGGGGGGACCATATGGGACGCCGGGGGATCGAACCGCGGTCCGTTCCTTGGTAGCGCTTACAAGGCAGACACCTTATCTCCAGCGCCACCTTCCCGGCCCCTTGAGTACATTTTCTGTTGAAAAGCTTTACTTGGAATCGTCAAGAGAAAAGCGCAAGATTAAAAATGTATATAATGGATACAATTTGACCAGGTTGCATTATCTCTATCACTAGTAATCAAGGTTACCAAGTTGTAAACTTTGATTTTTTTCCACCTAAAAATGAAAGATTATGATTTCAGTAGTTTTCTTTTTCTAGATACCCTTTCCCCATCCTGTCCCCTACTCCTTCTAAATTAAGGGATTGGATTCTTGAGGGACTTGCCAACTATTTCTTTGCAATCCAGACTTTAAGCCTAGGACATTTCTTAGAAATGTCAGGAATGACTTTCTCCAGAATCTCGGCATGAAAGAACTCTCCTGTCTTTTCTATTTGTCCAATTTGAATTCAAGGAACCAGGTATCCCAATCATTTTGGCAGCACGAAATTTTTTTCTCTTTTGAGATTCCATTTACTCTCCTTCTCTGTTTCCAGACTGTCCACGAGTTCTAATCTTAAATATTGGAAACAAACGATCTGCTCTTGCCAGCTAGGAAAGGCCCCACACAGAGTCTGTTCACTATAACTAGTTTGCCTTGCAGGTCCTCATCAGTTTGGGGACAGCTTTGTTTCTCCCTCAGCATCTGTCCATACTCATTTCCAGGCTCTACGCAGTCTCTCTGGCCAACCCTGCTGTTCATTGCTTATCTTTCAGCACAGAAAGCTCTACTTGATTCTTTAAATGCTCATTTCTACCCAGGATGCCCTCAGTAGCAGCCCTGGCTCCAGTCCCTTGCCTTCGCTGCTACGAAAAACACAGAATTATTGTTTTTCTAAAGTTGTGTTCTCCACCTCTAGGTGTTGCTCTGCTACTGGCTACATTTTTTCCTTCTGGCTCCAAATTTCTCTCTACCTCCTCTTGGGTCTTGTGTTTTTTTTTTTTTTTTAAATAACAATCTTCAAAACATGAAGCTTTTCTTTCCCTTCTTTACTTGGGCAATCTGAATTAATTGCCTTGATGGTTCTGACCTCTGAAACACAAATGCCTGTTTAAAATAAAAGGCTGATTATTATATAATGAACTATATTCAGTTTACTAAATAGTTAACTTAAACATAACTATATGTATATATTTATGCTGAATAGATGTATAATTTATGCTAATGATAATTACAAATAATACAAAGGCATAATAACACCACTGCAGCTCTGGTAATTCATTATCAATGCTTCATTTTGCTTCGTCTTAACAACCATATATTGACAATTTGACATGCCTCAGGAATTGTGCTGGGCACTGATGACATTGGGATGGTTAGGCTAGCTGCCTTGTCTTCAAAATGGTTAGAATTTAGTGTAGGAGTAAGTCTGGCAATAACTTATTCCTTGGAAAGCCCTTTAAACGGAATGAGTCTACTGGCACTATTGTTTATTCACTACTCTGCAGAACTTCCTTATTTGATCTGCTCTTTCTGTGTTAGCCTTGTGTTCACCTTGTCTATATCTGGAACTTATGTGGGTCCTGATTTCTTTCACTCCTTTATGTTAAGGTCTCTTTGATTTTAAGAATGCTTATTTGATAAAAACAGATCAGCTCTCAAGTCTCTGGGTAGAGACTGACTTTATCAAAAGTTTTTATTTGGTCATTTGTTCTTATTCACATGAGGTCAGAGGGGATTAGAAATCTAGATTGTTCTTTATGGCACTTAGGGTTTCAAGGTATTTTGATTCCTTAGTTTTATATAAAGAGGATATTTGTCTGCATTTAAACCTGTAATAGCCCAGAAAGATACCTGAGCCTTTAACTGATGCTTTCCCAAAATGCTACATATATTTTATTGTGGGTAAAGTCTATGGCAATTTCTAGGGCCCCAAACTAATTGCAAGAAAGGCTAGAAAATGTGCAACAGCTCTTTGTGCCTCTCATGAATAGTTTAACTTTTTCACTTTTTTACAACTTTTCCATGTAATTTTTAATTAGCACTAGAAATTGGAAGATAACCCTATCAAAGATTGTTATTTTCGGGCATGGAGGTAAGGCATTTGCCTTGCATGCAGAAGGATGGTGGTTCAAATCCCGGCATCCCATATGGTCCCCTGAGCTTGCCAAGAGCTATTTCTGAGCATAGAGCCAGGAGTAACCTCTGAGCACTGCCAGGTATGACCCAAAAACAAAAACAAACAAACAAACAAAAAGATTGTTATTTTCAGAAATGTGGGCCTGTCATTGCCTTAGTGAAAGAATAATTAGTTTATGGCCCAGAGAATCTAGGGTTCAGTCTTCTCAGATAAAAAATTGGTTTTTAAAATCTACAAGATATTTTTTTCAGTAGAAATATCTTAAATGAAAGTATTAAATTATACAATTACATGGGTAGACTCTGCCATTGAGGGAGTTATTTTTGTGGTGTAGACTGAATCCAGCATAAAAATATTTACTGCTTTGAAATGTCAATATAAAATAATCAGAACCTAAAATTAAATATTTACTGTATAATCAGCCTGCATTCATCTAGTCACAATGTTCCCTGAGAAACACTGATTACACTGAATTTGACCACCTGGATTTTCCTAATATTTTAAAGCTATGGAGAAAACTGCCATATTCTCACTCCTAGGTACCTTTTAAAGCAATTTTTCAAGCTTTGTGGAATAGGGAACTACGTGATGATGATGACCAAAGGAAATTCCAAATTTTTCCCTCCATCACACATGCACACATCCACACATGTATGCACGTATGCATACTCATGCAAATGGAGTGCATAAATTTGCATAGATTCCTGTGTTTACATGTCATGCACACACAAGAAAATAAACCACCCAATTGATCTCCCTTTATTGCATCTTTGAAGTCCAACTTTAATCCAGTACCTCAAAAATCTTAACACAACTTCACCAAATCTGTAACAAAGCAGTGGTCAACAGTGAAAATATAGACCACATTTTTAGAGAACTAAGAATCTGCTGAGAGAAACAGATAAACACTCAAAGAGCAATGTGTTGTGCTAAGTTCCATGTTGAGGGCACACTAGGTGACAAAGAGAGAAATCTTTTAGAGAACCAACAATTCCAATCTAAGCCATCTCAAAGTGAAATAAAAGGGGATTTTATCTTATTAACTTTTATACAAAGGGAAGAACCAAACTCAATTTGTTATAGCATAGTAATTTTTAACATTTATATAATCAAATGTCATCCAAATCATTGTCTTTCAAGTTGATGATGTGCAATGAAGTTGACAATTGGGGAAAACCTCTTGAAAGTTGTTGGCAAGAAGTGAAGTCCTGTAAAAGAATTTGGCAAGAATTCGCCTGTTGAACTCTTGTTTAAGAAGTTGGCAAGAATTGGTCTTGGAGATTGGAGATTGTTTTATGATCTTGGTTTAAACATAAATGCTTTCTCATAGCTACTCTTATTTTTAAAAACAAGGAAGCTGCTCTGTTAGCTCTTAAATTACTTCCTCTTCTGAAGACTTATGATATCAGTTATTAAACCATTCTCACTTGAAAAACAAAGGAGAGAGAAAGAGAGAAAGGGAGAGATAGTCTGTGACTATCTCTAGCATTGCACATTGTTCCCAAGCAAGAGTTATCTCTAAACACAGAATCAAGAGTAATCTACAAATACTGTCAGGTTTGCCCCCCCCCAAACAAACAATCAAAAAACATATCCTATAAATGCTGTGGAAGAAATGATATTAATCTGGTTCCAGGTTTTATTTGTTCTGTTATATTAGACAATATACCAAGTCTAGAACATGGGGTAGATCAGAATTGGTTAGAGTTCAAGTTTTGTGTCTTTATTTGATTTGAAATATTTAGCAAATTTTTTAACTTTGGGGACCTGTGTATGATCATCCATTAAATAAGGAGGTTAAAATTGGAAGGATTGGCTATTTGGGCCATACTGGATGGTGCTCAGAGGTTATTCCTGGCTTTGCATTGAGGAATCACACCTAGCAGTGCTTGGGGGACCATATGGGATGCAGGAGTTTGAACCCAGGTCAGCTATCTGCAAAGCCTTACCAACTGTAAATTACTATTTGTATTATATTATATGTGTCTCCTATACTGGCTGTAAGAAATTAAACAAGATATGATGGGATTCAATAAACAGGGATACTTTTAATGGGTATATCTATGAGTTTACAGTGTACATGATGCAGAGGAAAACATTTGCCCCTAAATTTATTTTGTTTTGGGGTAATATCTCAGGGTTTATTAAATTCAAGCAGGCTCTGAGATACCAGGGATTGAATTTGGGTTTGCTTCATGCAGGCCAATACCCTGCATGCTGGAATATTCTTTCATTGACCCTTTTTATAATCTTGAAGAAAAACAAATAGTTACATATTAACACATGATACTATATTGAAGTAATGTCAGAACAGAAGCGAAATAATATAAATTTAGAACATGAGTCTAAAGTCTAGATAATACTGTAGAGAAGAGGTTATATTTCACCTGGATTTAATCTATGAATAAATTTCCTAGCAGACATGGCAAGGAAGGAATCTTAATAGCTAGAGCATAAAGTATAAAAAGAAATAAAATAGAGAGAGAGAGAAAGAATGGAATAGTTGAGATCAACAAGGCAGCTTGAAATCCCCTGGTTAAGAATTGCAGAGAGGGGGCCCGGAGAGATAGCACAGCGTGTTTGCCTTGCAAGCAGTCGATCCAGGACCAAAGGTGGTTGGTTCGAATCCCGGTGTCCCATATGGTCCCCGGTGCCTGCCAGGAGCTATTTCTGAGCAGACAGCTAGGAGTAACCCCTGAGTGCGGCCGGGTGTGACCCAAAAAGAAAAAACCAACAAACAAACAAAAAAAGAATTGCAGAGAGAGACTGGAATGATAGTGCAGTGGACACCACATTTGCCTTGCAAATGGCCAACTTGGGTATGATCTTGGCATCCCATATAGTCCCCTGAGCACTTCTGGGCATCATTCTCAAGTGCATAACCACGAGTAATCCCTGAGTATTGCAAAGTGTGGCCCCAAAACAAAACAAAAACAAACAAAAAGTCACACAGAGTATTTAGGGCTCTCAATAACTAGGGTCCAATCAAAAATTTATTTACTAAAATCAATATCTATCTATCTATCTATCTATCTATCTATCTATCTATCTATCTATCTATCTATCTATCTATCTATCTATGGTTTTGAGGTCACATCCGGCAGCGCTCAGGGATACTCCTGGTTCTGCACTCAGAAATCGCTCCTGGCAGGTATGGTGACCATATGGAGTTCCGGGATTCAAATTACCATCTGTTCATCCAGAATCAGCTGCATGCAAGGCAAACACCCTATCGCTGTGCCATCTCTCCAGCCTCAATGTCTATATATTTTTAAATCAGATGTTTTTCTGAAGTCGAACACCTTGTCTTAGAATGTACTTCTGGGTCCCCTTCAGGATTCCTCTCCCACCTATCATCCTTAATATGGATCTAGAGAACACATTACCTTTGTATGTTTTTCTTAGCTCTCCCAAAACATAGTCCATATTTTCACTGTCTAACATTGTTTTGTAGCAAATCAATGAAGATCTTTAAGGATTATTTTTTATTTTCTGACTTAAGGTTGGATGTAGATGTGATCAAGGGAGATTAGGGGTGTGGCTTATCTTCTGGTGTGTGTTCATGTGTGTAGAATAATCATAAAAATGCATTTCTAATATTATCTATAGTTTGGGGATTATGAGACAATTGGCATAATGAGCACAATAGTACAGTTGCACTTGAAAGGAATTGTTATTTTTTCTCTTTTTTATTGTGTGCCAAAGATTGTCTTAGGATTTCCATTCTAGTAATTTCTGAATTCTATGCATAACGCAACAGCAAATTCTTTGAATTCCTGTACTTTTTGTCAGCCGTTTTTTTTTTTCTTTTCTTTTTTTTTTTTTTTTTTTTTGCCTGTAGCCAAATCCTATTAAATATATTTCCATGTCATGTTGTGCTTAAATAATGTGGCAGGACAGACCGTGGCTCAGAAAGTGACACTTTCCTCCATGGAGGCTTCTATCATGATCATCTCCTACAGAATCCTATCTTGTATTTTGCCTCTGTGGAAACGGGCGACATTGTTAAAAATTTATTTTTGCTGCAAGAAAATCTGATTCTTGGTTTATTGTGTCAAACAGCTGCTAGAATATAGTGCCGGGCAGCTGTCCAGCTGTGAGTTTCATATAAATTAATTTAACCCTCGGGTATACTGTGAGGCCAATTAGAATGACCCCTCCAGGTGTGACGGTGAGTTAAGAGCATTTTTTCTAGGGGGGTGAGAGGGGGGTGGGAATTCAGATGATTGAATTATGTACAAAATTCTGCAAGCAATATTTTTTAAATACCACAGCAAGTTATCATGTAAAATATGTCTATGACAGCTTGAACATACACATATTTAAATAGTTGAAGTGAAAGTATAATAATATTTAGGGGTATATATCAGTTTTTAGAATAAAAATGTGTTTGAGGGGACAATCCAAAGCATTTGATAAAAATGGAATTCTATTAACTAAAATACTACTCTTATTTTTTAGCACTAATTTTGAGAAAGGTTTGGGTTGATTGTCATATTCATGGACTCCTTTCTAATAATAAGACTATAGAATAAAATACCATGAATCTTGGGTATACTCTATGTGGTTTATTGATTCTTGGTGTAAGAGAAGTGAATAACAGACTTAGTATACCATTCTGCAAGGTATTTATGAGGAGTCAGTGAAGTCAGAAATATACTCACACAAATTGGCCTGAAAAATATCATAGCTCTGTCATTTATAAAGTGCCTATTTATAGGCCCAATAATAGCCATATGCCAATGTATTGGAGCATGATAAAAGAGAAAAAAATTTAATTATTATATAGAGTTCTCACAATCAAATCAAAGAACTCAACATGTCGGACACCAAAAAACTGAGTTCAATATTTTCTCCAGGAATCTCAAGTTTATAAATACCCAATCAAATTAGATGTGTACTATTTTTCTCAAAATTAAATATGCTAGTTTGAGGATTTTCTTAATCTGTCTTCATATTCATTTAGTTGGTAAAGGTTTTGTGGGCAGGTTGTGTGAGTGAGCATGAAAGCATAGACTTTGGGATCTTCAGAAAGAGGAGAGTTTGAAAGATTAGATTCCACTCTGACCTTATCATTAAGGAACTTTTGACATTATATCACCTGCCAACTTTTCCTCTTAAAATGAAATTTTTATTCTCTTCTTTAGGACCTGACCAATAAAATATCACTATTTTTCCTTAATTCACAGATAAGAAATTATCTTAATTAGATGCACTATCTATGAACTCTAATAATAAAAATAGTAATAACAATGAGGGTGATTCAATGGTATAGTAATAACAAAGAAAAATACATAGCATCACTGAGCAATGATCATGCATTAGGTAGTATGGCAGGTATTTTGTCTGTGTTACCTCATTTCAACCTCAACACTTCTTTGAAGTAGGTATCATTTTTATCCGTTTAGAAATGAACAATTCTTTTAGAATAGTGCATTTTAGAAGAAATGTAATGTAAACTACACATGTAATTCAACATTTTCTGGCATACACATTAAAGCAGTAAAAGAATGTAAATAATATTTTACACAAAGCACTAGTTACAGTGAAATTCATGCTATAAAAACAAAAATGTTTCACATCTTTCCCTCCAGTCAATTTATTTTCATCTTCTCACTATATTCTGGGGTCGAGTGGTCTAGAAACCCCTCATAAACCATTTCATTGCTTCATGAATTATTCTAAGTACTACATATGAGTGATATCATTCTGTATTTATTCTTCTTCTGGCTTACTTCATTTAATATGATACATTATATCTTCAGGGGACAGGGGTCAAAGGAACTCAGGTACATGGGTAGTATTAAGAAAGGACAGAACTAAGTATTCCAAACCATGGAGTGAACAACAATAAAATAATGAAATTCAAATTTTAACTGTCAGATTTGATTTAGGGTCCCCCAAGACCAATACAAGGTTGGGTAAGGGTCTCTTCTAGCCCATAGTCTCAAGGAAAGCATCATCAGAACACTAGACTTTGTTTATTGAAGGTAGAGACAAGGCTTTTAATGCAAACTTTAAGCGGGAAACAGAATGTGGGTAGGCATTACAGCAACTAGATGGTATGTGAAGACAACAGTTACAAGGTACATGACATCATTAATTCAGACGGTATGCAAAGATAACAGTTACAATGCCCATGGCATCATTAAATCAGTAAGTATGTAAAGATATAAAGATAGCGGTTGCAATGCTTATGGCACTATTAGCCTAGATAGTTTGTAGGGACAGGTTGTTTGACTTGGATGACTTTCTCCTTAGCTCATCCTGCACTCATAACAGCAGGGAACACGGGTCTCTGAACAGAGACTTTCTTTTATATTCAAGGCCAGCTTGCAGAAATACCCTTACTTCCCAGCCTCTCTCCCCACTTTTAACAACCAACTTAAAAGGGTGTCTTATGACATCTGGGGTGAGGTTGTCGGGGAGTAATGGAATGGACATTCATGGAAAGAAGTTGATTCTGGTGGTGGAAGGGGTACTGAAACATTGTATATCTAAAATTAAACTATGAATCAACTTTATAAAGTTACTGTAAATAAAGCTTTTTGTATTAAGGTTTTGTATTGGAAATAAAGTTATAAATCTCAATGCTTACAATAAAATATTTAATAAAATGTTGAGTTCAATAGAAACATGTTACATTATTTCAATTTTAAGTTCTAAGTTAAATTTAAAAAGAAATCTTATAAATTCAGTTTCTCAGGCTAGAGAGACAGGACAGCATGGAAGGCACCTTGCAGGTGACAAATTCAGGTTTTATCCTTGGCACCATGTAGAGTTTCATTAGCATTACCATTACTGAGCTCATAGCCAGAAGTAATCTGTGAGCCCAATTGGGTGTGGCCCATCTCTCCACCCAAATGCAATTCCTCTACTAAATTATTATATTTGTGCTCAGTCATTTAATTTGATTAGTAACTACTAATCAAATTATCCACTATCAGATGGCTATCCACTATCAGAGTGGATATGCAAGTTTAGAACCCAAGTAACCTAGCATAAGTCAATCCTGCATTCCCTCAGTAAATATTCACTAAGTATCTACAGCAAGACAGGTACTATGTTAGCCTCTAGACAAGCACAAAAATCAGTATTTGGTGAAGCTATTATTTTGGTGGGGAGGAAAGAAAAAATAAACAGTGATTAAAAGCTGACTTCAGGGAGTTTAAAATATTACAAAGAAGAATGCAGGTGGAAGAGCAAAGGTGATGCTTAGAATTTGCCAGATGGCCTGATTTTGTGGGTTACAACTTATTTCGGCTATGATGTGAGTTGTGCACAACAACAACTTTGGGAACTTGGTTGTAATCTGATGAAGAATAATTAGGAAAGATCATCCAGTGATGAAGGGTCTGAATGTTATCAAAGATAGGAAGGCAGTGAGGGAGCAGTCCCTGAAAGTTGTGCTTTCCAATCAGAGACTGGTCATTGCCACATGCTGGGCACTCTTTCTAAAGACACTGAGTTCCCAGCATGAGGTAGGAACAAAAAAGAAGTCAACCTAGAAAGGACTGAGCCAGGGCCTGCTTAAGAGGAAATAAAGCCAGCATAATGGACAGGTAATGGATCAAAGAGTGGCTTGTTTCCCATGATGAGTCCTGTAGCTTTGATACTGGGTTAACAGAGAAATGATGATGTCACACTCTAGCCCCCCCTTTTTCTCTCCCTCCCTTGATTTATTATAAAAATATAACCCACCTGCTTTATTTATATTAAACTGAAGGCATGTGATAAATTGTAGGAATTCAGAGATCCTACTATTGCCACGTGAAAGATGATAGCAATTGAGAGTAGAGTCATAGCAAAAAAACTGGTGAACATTGGATTCTGAATATATTTTGAAAGGACGACTAATAGGATATGTCAATGGGTTTTGCATGAATTTGGGGGGAAAAGAAATGGAAGAATCAAAAGATTTACACACATACCCAATATTTTTACCTGAGTCATTTACAAACTGGAGTAGTCATTTATTGACCAGGTGGACATTTCAGAAAACCACGTTTTATTATTGGGAGTGAATCCAAATGAAGACTTATTTCTTGGGCATTTAAACTTGAAAATGACAATTCAATGGCCAAGTAGAGCACTGAGTGTGAATTAAAGTGATCTATCAAGGCTGAAGACATAAACCCCAGACATTATTAGTGTAGAGCATGATGGAAATCACCAAAAAGGGGGGGGGGTTATATAGAGATAAGCATCCAGGAAAGGAGCCTCCAAATACTAATCTCAGAAGTATAGATCACAAGGAAGGGTTTACAAAGGAGCCTGAAGGAGTAGCAGGAGAGGCAGGAAAATAAGAGAAGTGCTGTTCTAGAGGCCATATAAATCTTTGAAGGAGCAGCTATAGAGGTAGAATTGGGATCATCATGTATACTTATTCCTGTACCCACTCTTCTCAGAACTGTGAAATGGGCTTCCTATGACTTGAATCTAAGACAGAGAAGTTACTCTCTTCCATAATGTGATTTGTTTTGTTCTACTACTTCACACTCAATGACTATGTATTGAATATTGAGCGCTAGTTTTATAAATTGGAAAACTGAATCTCAAGGACAGTTGGGTTGGCCATAAATAAGTTACAAGTGGAATCATAGCTCCACTTGTACTACAATTGCAACCAAATGTACTGGTTGTGAAAATATTTCTCTGGGTATCACTGGCCAGATTGTCCTTTCCATTGTCTGTTGACCAGCAATCTAGCATCCAAAACCAAGGTCCATTTCTTTAGGAAGCGTAGGGGCCAGTTCCAACTTTGTTAGCCTCAAGTCCAAGGTCCTGATTTGTTTTACAAATCTAACTAGTTGAGGGAAGAACAATGATGAATTGTATTATGCTCTCCTGCTTTGATATTCTCTTTCAATGACTTTTTCTGTTCATTATGGTCACCCTCCTCCTTTTTTTCCCTAAGCACACATTTTAAAGATAAAGAAATATAATTTATCTTCCTATTCCTTTTCATGGTTTTCTGCAGCTGAATATGCTTCCCCATAAAATTGATTTAATATACCTACCAGACTTTAAATTGATTGCAAACTACCTTTAACTTCTATTGCTTTGTTTTTCCTCTAGCAACTTTCTTAACTTAGTTAAAGAGGCGAACATTCCTCTAGCTCAAGCCTAGTTCCTCTGGATACTCCTAAGGGCACGGGAAGATCAAAGTTTTTCTATTTTTATTTTATAGAAGGGATTTTCCACATTAGCCAATGCACCTACATTCATTAAAGAAATATAAAGCATCCAGAGACGAGGATAGGTAGGAACAAAGAAAGACAGACACAGGTGTGCATACACTTAGAAAAAAAAAATAACAAATAAGTCAGTTCTAGGGGAAGGAGAGATAGCACAGCGGTAGGGTGTTTGCCTTGCACTCTGATTCAGGATGGACAGACGGTAGTTCAAATCCCGACATTCCAGATGGTCCCCCGTGCCTGCCAGGAGCAATTTCTGAGCAGAGAGCCAGGAGTAACCCCTGAGCGCAGCCGAATGTGGACCCCAAACAACAACAACAACAATAAAAATAAGTCAGTTCTACAATCTAAAGTTAATAATCTTTTTATAATTCATGTTTGTGGGGGGCCATATCTGATGGTTCTCAGGGCTTACTCCCAGTTCTGTGCCCAGAGACTATTGGACTATTGTGGTACTGGGGATGGAACTTGGATCAGTTGCATACAAAGCTACTGCTTTATCTGCTGTACTATCATTTTGACCCCAAAGTTAATGTTCTTTAGATACTTGGTTTATTTTCTCACAGTTGTATTTTCATACAAGTCAGTGATACATATGGGTATACATAGCCTTCTGTGACACTTGTTATGGGCCATAACTTTCCACTTTACTGATTTCAGAAGACAAAAAGATACTCATTGGGTAATGTGCTTTCTGCACACACACCCAATCTGGCTTGGATCCCTACTCTTCCATATGGTCCCAGAGTCCACTAAGAGTAATCTGAAGACAGAGCCAGACGTAATCTCAGATCACAGTTAGGTGTGGCCCCAAACTAAACCAAACCAAACCAAATCAAAACAAGCAAATACTTATCTTCATTTACTATGTAGCATTCTTAAATATTGCTTTAATGTATATATATATATCATTCTATAATAAAATTATTGTTCTCTCTTTTCAGATAGGCATTTATCTCCAGTTATCTTGACATAATCATATAATAATCAACATTTTGTTCAGAGTATAGATTCAAGGTTTCAAGTGATATTTAGATAACTCCTCAAAAGTAGAATTGTTTCTGAATTCCCAAAAGTAAAATCACTGTTCAGCCAAAAATTATACATATTTAAGAGAGTTTATATCCATTGCTCACATATTTTATAAAAAATATTGTGTCATTTAGAAATCTTTTTTATAACATAAAAATCAATTTTTCCTCATTTGTACTAATTATTTGTAGTTGTCTTTTTTGTTTGTTTGTTTGTTTTTTGGGCCATACCTGGCAGCGCTCAGGGGTTACTCCTGGCTCTACTCTCAAATATCACTCCTGGCAGGCTTGGGGGACCATATGGGATGCTGGGATTTGAACCACCATCCTTCTGCATGCAAGGCAAATGCCCTACTTCCATGCTATCTCTCCAGTCACATTTGTAGTTGTCTTTTTAATTAAAACATTAGTTAATAGATTTAAAAAGCTACCAAATTTATTAATTTGTATTAGTTTTTAAGCTTGAACAGATACATACTTTATTATTATTATTATTATTGTGTTCTTTCCTCATTTATATATTAGGGTATGAAATTTATTAACACTAGTTTGCATAACTTTTACAGAATAGGCAATCACATTTATCATTATAATTTCCAAGAATATTATTCATGTTTTCAAATTATTTATGGAAGAAATTTTATATAAATTTTAGAAGATCAGTTCTCTCTAAAATAAAAATAAACATTTATGGTAGAATTTAAGTGAAAATAAATAAAAAGAAAGAAGTTAAATTCTTCTATAAATGTGATGGTTTTTCAAATCATTTGGAACATTTTTTTCTTTTTCTTGTACACTCAAATACATTTTTATAAAAAAAATCTCATCTCATACTATTTACTGTCCTTTTTCACATAAAATGGCAACAATTAATTTTAATGTTACAAAATATTCTTCATTATCATTTTAATGACTTCATAATATATATAACATTTATTTTTCCAACCACTGTTGTTGAATCTCTTTATTTGTCATATTTCACTACTATAAAGATGAATGGGCATCTTTATGGGTGAATCTATGGACATATCATCATTACTTAGTATGAATGTCTAACTGTAGGTCATAGATTTAACCAAATTTTAAGACTTTGGTTACAGATGTCCAAATTATTCTTCGGATATTCACATTAAGTTTATGGGATGGGATTTATTTTATCATAAAGTTGTAAATGTTTACATGGTACTTGAAATAATTTAAAAGGAGAAATTTACCTAGCCATGAATGTGTTAGAAAGAAAGTATCAGTATATCTCCGGTGTGACAGGAGCTCACATTTTTAGAACACATAGCTCACAATTTATAAATCTTAGAATTGGTTGAGTGCATATATGGCTCAGTTCCTAAACATACTAAGGAAAATTAAGTTTTGGGAAAAAAATTTAGCACTTTTACATCAATTTGTGTTCAATATTTCATAGCCATGTTTTCAGATCAACTGGAGACATAGAGAACGTGGTTTAAAGAATCTCATAATATATTCAATAAAATTTTATATGCACCAAGTCTTTGCCAACATTCACCCTCCTATTTCATCTTAGGATAGCTCCATTTTTGTGGAAGAGGAAATCCAGTTTGAGAAGGGCTGATGGACTGATGGACTGATGGACTCCATCCTACATAATGAAGTTTCAGAAATGATGACAAGTTTACTGCCCAGGAGCATGAGTTTCATTATTTCATTCTACCTTTTCATGGTCTATAATATTGCAGCATGCATTATACTTTTTACCACATCCTTAATCCTATAGATTTAGACTTATATTTATAGTTTTAAAATGAGCTCTAAGGATTGAATTCATATTCTGGTTGCAGTCTCTGACCTCTCTCACTTTCTGTTTATTTTAATTAACCATTTCAAAATTATACACAGCACCCTCAATATACAAGAATTTCATTTTAATGAGGATTAATCACAGGCAGACTATAAAATATATAAATTATCTTTAGTAGGAGGCGTTTATGTTGCCTAAAATATATCTTAATATGCCTTTTATTCAACATTGAATAATGGATTGTTTTTTTTTAATCATGTGGTAGATATTATTGGGAGGGGAAGATGTTCAATTTTCATTACATAGATAATTTAAACCATGTAATTAATAAAATATGGTAGGTTGAGACAAACATGACTAATAAATGTTCAGTTAATGGTATCTGGTAGTAAAAGTAATAGGAAAATTTTATTATTTTATCATCTATTATAACTTTTAATTTTATAATTATAATTTATAATAACTTTGAAATTTATTATAACTTTGAATTCCATCTTGACCACTTACAATTGTGTGACTTGAATCAAATCTCTCCATGCCTGCATTTTCTTTATATATCTGTAAGACAAAATGATAATACTTGCTTCATATGCCTAGGAGGTTTGAATCAGTGGCAAACTGTTGTGTTACTGATCCTACCCTAATCAATAATTGTGCCCCACCCTAGGGTGTGACCTGGTGATAGTATATTGGATTATTCCTTACTTGGTATTTTGCTCCTACCCTAAGGTGGTACCTGATTCTTGTCAATAAAAGCCAGGGTCTGAGGAAGGCTGGGGCTCATTCTTCTGTCTTCTTCCACTGAGCAGTACTCCAATTTAGGAGCAGAAAACAAGGAATTCCTTGCTGTTGCAAGTCAACCCCTGAAGAGGTTGACTGATGGAGGGATGGAGGATGAGATCTTTCCCCTCCAGCTCGGAGCACGCGTCTGCCACCCCATCCAGCCAACAGTTCTGAGGTGAAACGGTGGGTAAACAGCTCGCAGACAGTCAGGCTTGTGGAAATATTAACTTTATTTGGTGGACAAGACTGAAGTCCAAAGTCTCAGCCTTAGTTTCAGCCAAAAGCCTCTCGCCTTCCACAGACCCTTGTTTTTATCCCCCAGAATCAGGTACCACCCAATGGTGGGATCAGATACCACCCAATGGTGGAAGCAGAATCAGGTACCACCCTAGGGTGGGGGCAGAATGCCAGTTACACCCTAGGGTAGGACAAATCACCGGATCAGGGTAGGGTCAGTAACATAATAATCCCATAAAATATTTACATATACAACACTTGCTTGAGCACTGGATTTCCTGAACCCATTCTTATACCTTTACACTCTGTGAATGATTTCCTGTGGATCTCTACAACTGGAACTGTTCCCCCTGACCTTATTGGACAGGGGAATGGGAACTGCCTTTCCTGTCTGGGAGCTCGGTGGGAATCAAGCCTGAACCAATCTCCTAGAGAATGTGACACTTCAGCAAATATAGTAATATTTTAGTATATATACATATACATATATACAAATACATATAATAAATATAGTAATAATTGCAATTTTTCAAAGAACTAATTATTTATCAAACAACATTTTGTATGGATGCAAAGTAATGTTAAAATAGTGATGGGGGTGGGGCTGGAGTGATACCACAGTAGTGATTTCTGAGCTCAGAGCCAGGAGTAACCCCTGAACACTGCTGGAGGTGCCCCCATCAAAATAGTGACAGAAAAAAATCAGGAAAATTGAATATCAATAAATTTTAAGGATTATAAGAGAGATAGTAGAGCACCTGGCTTGCATGTAACTGACTGGATTTGATGCTCTGCTTCCCAAATGGTTCCCTAATTAGCACCTAGAGTGATTCTTGCATGCAGAACCAGGAGATTAGCCCCGAGCATTGATGGTTATGACTCCAAAACAAAAAATATTACAAGAATATATATTTTTTCCACCTTTCAATTTCTTATAGATTACTTATATACAAATTAATCATTTGGCCAGTGAGTATAATCCCTTGAAATTTTCCTCTATTTTGACTGCTCGATGTCCCTTCCTTCCTGGATTGTCATAGTCTATTTCCCATGTCACATCCATAATTCACCTCAAGATTTCCTCCTATGGTAAATCATTTTAGTACTTGTTCCCTGTTCTACTAGCAGATATTAAATGTTCCTTCTGTAATACTTTTTATGTGATTCTATCTAGTAGTTAGCTCCTTCAACTATGCTTATATAATAATGAAAGATTCAATCATCTTAGAGCATTTTAGCTAAAACATCTTTTAGCACAATAGAAAAGGGGACAATGTTAAAATAAACAAAACAAACCAAAATCCTATAACTCTGCCATACTAGTTGAGAAAGACTAGAACATCTCATTCTTCAAAGTTCTGGATATTTTTACTATTATCCTTAAGTCTCTAAGTTTATTTCATTTTTGAAATAAAAACTCATTAATACATTTTTTTTTACTTTTGGATTCCACCAGAAGACCCTTTATCATGTTCCTTGTGAAACAGAAACTAGTCAAGGACTGTGCAAGACAGATTTTAAGACCTCTCTTGGGTAAAATCAGTATGTAGAAAAGTTTTAGCATTCATATCCTCTCCGAAGATCTTTCTAGAGAAGTAGTCACTATATAAAGTGTCAAAACTGGTGGTAGAGAATAATATAGTCATGCAAAGTATGAATTTGTGTATTCACTTTTCTAGGTAATGACAGAGTGGCTTTCAGTATCATGATCTGATTTACTGATCTGATCAGTACCTGATCTACACAGGTATATCCTTCCCGGGTTCAAAGTTCCAGCTGAAAAAGCCTATGTTCTTTCCACGGCAATACAATGATTCTCCTCTGGTCAGAAAATTGATCCCTTGAGACCTAGTCTCCCCTCTAAAGGAGCAATTTTAGAAATTTTTTTCACTCTTACCTAAGATAGATATCCTCCTATGTATATAGGAGAATAAAAATCTAATAGTGAGGATTAATTTGTTTCCAAGTTCTAATTTTATACAAATCCACAATTTATGAATAACTGTAAATCACAGTGCTTTAACAAAAACAATTCACCATTATTTTTTACTCTTTCTTTACTTGAACTGTGCTTTTAATAAATTCTCAGAACATTGCCATTCAACATTACCTTGAACATCTGTCTACACAAGGACTTTAATAGGGTTGTCATGAAGTTAGATGTCTCGCTAGAATTAGGCCAAATTGAGGCAAAATCTAGCCAGTCTTGATATTGACGATCCTTAGATGTAAACTAATGAGGGCTGTGTTTCTGGGAGCAAGTGATCTTCAGTCAAGGATGTGGCTACTCAGCTACAAGTTTTTAGAGGCCAACACTTCCCCAGTCCTGTGGAATGAGTTATTTATATTTAAAGGGGAAATAGACACAGAACCTGTCCTTTTCTGGGAGTAAAACCAGAATTGAGCCAGTCCCATCCTTTCTACCGTGCAGTTTCTTCCTATCTCTGTTTTACGCATGATGTACCATAAAGGTTCATCATCCATCAATCTATGATTTTGGTGAGCTGCCATGAGCAACTTAGCTTAGGGTTCCTACAAACATTAGAAAATCATGCATGCTTTAGTAGTAAATCCTTTGTCTAGGGAACAGGAAGGATAATTTTGCTCTTCATTTGGTGGGATTTGATAAGGTTTTATTTGTTCTCTGAGTTTACATTTCTTGGGGCTGATTTATGAATGCATTTAGCATAATTTTTGGTATATAATAGACCCTCAATGAATGCAAGCTGTGTCCCTTTTCCCTTCATTTATAAGGTGAATGTTGGGTTAGATATTAGCTAAGATCTCTCCAAGTTCTTAGACCCATAACTGCATATTATAATGGAATTCCAGATTTCATTTCATTTTCATTATGCATTATTTATTGACTAAGTTGGTAATAATCCAGGTTTGGCTTTTATTTTATTTCCATGCATGAAATTTCATAGCTGAAACAAACCTTTGGAAGAGTTCAACCCCTTCATTTTAATCTTGAGCAGAAGAGCTATTTGGTGGAAAGAAGGGGGAAACTGACTTGTTCAAGGCCACACACAAGTAATGACAAAATATAATAGCTGATCTACCTTAGTATCCCTACCCATCCATTTCCTAATTTCCAACAGTCACTAGATTGTTCCAGTTGAAGTAGCAGCAGAGTTTTCCTTTCTTATGTTAACATTGTTTTAGCATGTAATATCTGTGTTTAAGGCAATGACCTGAGAAATACTTTTATTTCCAGTGGTGCACTTATTTTGCAGGGTTTATTAATTTTATTTATGTATTTGATTTCTCAAATGAAATAATAAACTAATTAGTGGGACAATTTACTGGTATGTTCCGCCAAGAGTGTTTTACAACCTCAGTGTGAGCTTGTCTAACTGTGGTGTCAGCAGCTTTGCTTTCTGCCCCACTGCCCTTAATACCAGCCATCAGAGGCACATGGCAAGCAACTTTGCTTTGGGGAACTGAGCCTCCAGGGGGCATCTGAAACATCCATTCACAGGTCAGGGAAACTTGCACCCAGTGGCATCATTCCAGAGAGAGGTTGCTTCCTTGGCTTACAGAGGTGGGAGTGACTGCCATAGAATGGACCTGGGCCAGCACATTACTGTAGGGGTAGAATGAGAAATTCTCTAGTAATTTTCATTGGACATCACATCTGAGCACATCATAACTTAAAACAGAACAAAAAGATGACTGTCAATACACCAAACTTGAGAAAATGGCAAAATATAGAAACAAGGATAGGAAAGGTAACTTGAAGATCCTGCATGCATGCATGGAACAAATCAAACAATTGCATCAACTATTTATTTAGTTTCATTGGCTTTAAAGAGAAGCATACAGATTTTCCTGGAACTGACCCATGTCTCTATTCTCTTAACAGCCATTTCTTATCTTTGTCCTAGAATAGTCTGTTGAATTTGTCCATCCCGTTTGGCTGTGAGCACCAATGTATCAGCAAGGTTTGGAACTTGAGCTATAATTATTCCATTAGGACTACATAGCAAAGATAGTATTTATATTATAGCAAAATAGACAGCAAGGGTAGTAACTATAACTAAGTACAAATAAACACAGTATGAAAACAACCTAAATATGAATAGACCAAGAAGTTGTAGTATATGTACACAATGGAATACTCTGTAGTTCTAAGAAAGAATAAAAATTATGCAGTTTTCAGCAACATGGATGGAACTATAGTATATCTTGCTGAATGAAGTAAGAGGAAAGGGCTAAATACAAAACAATCTCATATTTGGTACTTAAAGATACACAGTAAGCTAAGAACAAAGATTTAAAGACAACAAGTGAGTGAATTGTGAAGGAGAACAGCTGGGGTCTTTGAGAGAGGAATGTGGGTACACAGGTGATAAACATGGTGTTAGAATTTTGTGCATGAGACTGTAATTAACAGTATTATAACCATAGAATCTCAATAAATATTTTTTAAGATAGTGCTTATTCTTTGAGAGCCATGTTATACTTGCAGATGTCTAGTGAAGCACTGGTTTTGGCAGTAAGTTGTGTTTGAGTTTATTCTAAGGTTTCCTGAGGCATAAACCTTCTCATACTTCCATGTTCTGCAGCAGATACACAGCAGTTACTTTCTGAACCAAGTCCTATGTCATGATTTAGGTCCAGGTATGAACACACCAAAAGCCTCTGCGCCCAGATGTGAGTTAATAGAGTCTTTCCAACATAGCCAGATCAGGACATGGACAGCTTGTGTTTTTATTTACTATCTCCCTGGGGTAGAGATTTTTCACTGGGTTTTAAACCAGAGCTAGATAGCACCATGAAGCATTTAAAATTGTCTGCCAACTCTAATCATCTGGTATATATATAAAATCAGTTACATTTTGTCTCATTGGATTTTTTTCCAGTCATATTATTTTATATGTTGAATGCTTCCATCCTTCCCTTCCCTTTAATCTTGTGAGGTCAAATGGTCATATATACTCTTGGTTGTGATACTCAGTAGAAATCTCATCCTTCCAGTTGTGGTATTGGCACATGGGCTTATCGGGGAGGATTGCACTCTTTTAATGGCATTTACACACATTCTGGTTATGGTGCTTGCCAGGGGGCTCGAAGGTGGTCTCCCATGAGTTTGCTGGGATCTACCCTCCTAACCACATGGCTCAGGGATCTTTTAGTTGTTCTGTGAGTCAAAGATAAGTTCCTTTTTCGGAGGTAATGGGAGTCCCAAAGAGGAGAGTTACTGGAGACTGCATATATGACATGTATGTGTTTTGAGTTCAGGGATTGAATTCACAGTTTCACACTTGCAGAGCTGCAAGCACCAAATGTTCCGTATTTTGTTTGCTTATTTTACATTTTTCAGAGCACTTGTCACTATCTGATATATTCTACAGTTAATCTTTTATTATATATTGTCTGTCTCCCTCCCCTGGAATGTAAGCTCCATGAGGGCATAAATATTTGATGAGATTGTTAATAAATTCCTAAAAGATCAACCAGTGTTTGACACTGTCATACAACGTATTAGTACATTAGTATGAATGAATCATTATGGATATATTTATGAGTGAATACGTTATGTGCAGATGGGTAGAAAAATGGATTCCAGAGTAATACATATTAACTATAACAACTTAGGATAAAGTAATGCTAATGAAGGTACTATGGCTTTGTACCCACCTCTGGCCCACTCACCAAAAAGAAAATAACTAAACCAATGAAATAAAATTTAGTCTCCTAATAGAATAGAGTGATTGGAAATTTTGCATATGATAGAAACATCGTCACAAGTATATTAATAAGTGTTAATGTGAATTAATAAAAAAAAATCCAGGAGTAAGATGTAAATGGTATAAACTAATGCTACAGAAAATTTGTTTAATTTTTATCTTGACTGTATAAAGAATAATTAATTCCATGGATTCTAAATGCAAGTTGCATAACTTTAGAAACATTGGAAGAAACTATAGGAAAATGTCGTTTTTACTCAGGGGTGAAAAAATTATTATTGGATCAAGCAAAACCCTACTTATCTTAAAAAGAAATATTAATATATTTTATTACATAAAATATACTTTTTATATATCATTATAAAGAGAAAGAGAAGATGTAGTACTTTCTCTGAAGAGAAAGTAGTGGGTCAAAAGCAATTGCTTTGCATTAAAGCAAATCCCAGTTCAATTCCTGGCACCATGTAGTTCCCCAGGATCACTGAGCACAGATCCAAAAGTAAGACGAGAACAATCAGGTATGGACCATTTCACCCTCTCACCACAAATGTAAAACCTTTTAGCTTACAACAATATTTTTCACAACTATAATTGCAAAAAATGTTATATCCCAATTTACTTTTTCGTTATAAAGCATAATTATAGAAAAAATGATGCATCTATCTTGATTGAATATTCATGTTTACTAATTTTCTACTTTCTTCCCATGGCTTGACTCAGTGATTGTAGGACTTTACTACTTGTCTCTTTCTTATAACTATACAACACAAAACTGAACTTCCACCACCATATTCATGATATAGCCCTTCTTGACTGCTGGATTTATTCCATGGCACACTGAACCATCTGACATCCAATATGGTTTACTTTTCTAGTTTTGTTTGTGTGCCCATCCTATATTCTCTCATGTAAGAAATGCTGTCATAGAAACAGAAACCTAAATAATATAATCAAAAAATGAAACAATGAAGGAATGTTTATTCTTTCTAGTAAAGAAATTTATATTAAAATGGAAAACACTTTCATCCATAGATTAGAAGAAATTAGGAGTTAAACAATCCAAATTCTGGTAATGAATTAATGTTGGATTAATATAAATAATACCACCAGTTTGCAGAACAATTTTGCATAAAATAATTTGTGACAGTTAATAACATTAAAGAAATATAAACACTATTGTTTAGCATGTCTACAAGCAAGTTTCACATTTACATTCCCAAGATGTATAGCAAATTTCATTGAAACATTGTGTGTAAGACAAATTGAAAGCAACTTAAATGTTTATCAATATGGTGATTGAATTCAAATATAAATATAGTATCAAGTGTATTTAAATATTTAATGAAGGATTTAAAGTTATTTCAAATGTAAAATGTTTATAAAGTATCACTTAACAAAATAAATAAATGGTTGTCTACAGTAAAATATCATTTAATATAATATTTTAGAGCATGTCACAAATACATTGCTTTGTATAACTTATAGATAAATGCATATATTATCAGCTCAAACAACAGAGGTAAAAATTTAGACTAGCTATATTTGTGAAATTGGAAGGAAATGTATGGGAAATGCTTACATATAGAATGTTTTAAATGGTGAGATCAAATGCAAGCATGATGAAATGATAATATTGAGCCAGGCTTAGTGGGAGGACATAGGGTTTCTTTTAATAATTATTCTAAATTCAAGTTTATGCTTGAAATATTTAATAAGAAAAGAAATAGGAGGGTGTTTAAGTGTGACTACAAGGGAATAGATTTCAAGCCCTAGCATAACATAGAAAAATTGTGAGAGGCACTTTGTTGTGATTCAAAGGTCGAATGTAAACTCAGATACAGTGTCTTTTTTTTTATAGCAGTTAATGAAATTATACTTTGGAATGAGACATTTTGAGTTTGAATTTTCACCTCGATTCTCAAGCATCATTTCAATTTCTGCATCAGTTTCTCATGTTTTATGTAGAAGAAAAAGCCAAAATATACACTTCCCCAAACCAAAAACAGCAACAGCAAAAAAAAAAAATCAATAAACCCACAATTGGCTCATTTAAATTATTTTTAAAAATTGACAAATTTTGTCTAGGTCGAAGAAAAGTTTCATGTGAAAATCAGAAATGAAAGGAGATTTACTACTCATATATACAAAAGCATTATACAGTGAAAATATTGTGCCTTTTCATATCAAATTGTATGATGAGGAAATGAGATTGTATTAATATAGTGCTTAGGTTGCTTCATAGCACATGATTAAAAGACTGGTGTAAGTATAAGAATTCTATCTACTGATGTAAATTCATTTGGAATTTAAGCTTGTTTTGAATGCCATGTTTCTCTCATGTTCTTTTTATAATAATCCTGTCAGATTGCTAGTGTTTTTATTATCCCATTTTATATGTAATAAAACTGAGTCTTAGATCAAAATACATGCCCAAGATCACCTGTGACTCAAAAACAGAGATGGAATTCAAACCGCATCTATTGAGAAATATAACTATAAATTAATATCCTACTTATATTTCATTAGTTTATGAACAAACTAAATGGAACTTGTATAAAACACCACAATGATATATCTTGAAGCGTCTCTTTCCTTGAGCAGGAAGTCAACCAGCCATTGCTGATTAAAACTAATAGCAAGCATCTACATACTTTATGTATATGTAATTCCAAACATGTAGAGTAAGTGATTTGCTCTAATAGGATATTGTCACTAGATAAATATCCCTGCCTTAAACAAATCCTTGGTCTTGAAATACATTGGAATATCATTAGACTGTGATATTCCATTATGTTGAGTTTTTATTTTTTAACCATAGACTTTGTCTTAGTTTCACAGTCTTCTCTGAAAAATTGCTACCTCTTTGCTTTCCATCTTCTGTGAACCCAAATGGAACTTAACTTTCATTGTCGCTGATTATTTTGAAGGAACAATTTTCTTAATGTAATTTTGTCAAGTCAGTTCCATTAAACTCTTATTCATTCATTCTCTCACTCGTTCTTTCTTTTATGCAGCAAATATTAAGTAATGTCTAGGAGCACATTTCAGAAAGAAGGGTTAATAAGGCATGGTACTGCCTGAGAGAAGTGAAATACTGAAAATACAGAAAAAGAGCAATTCCAGTGCAGAGTTACTTTCAGAATTGTTGATAGGCGAGCTTGGAATATAAGGGTGTACAAGAGGAACAGGGATGGTGATATAGCAGCTGAAACATATGTTCTTTCATTTTTTCCTGTCTTTTTCCCTTTCCTTTCTTTTTCTTTCTTTCCTTCTTCCTTTTCTTCTTTTCATCTTTCTTTTCTTTCTTACTTCATCTTTCCTTTCTCACTTATATTTGGCTATGTTCAGGGATCACTCCTATCAGACTTGGGGATCATATGGGGTGCCATCATTGAACCTAGATTGGCTATGTGTGAGGCATGTGCCCTACTTCATGTACTATCTCTCTGCTCTCTTAATTTATTTATAAAAGCATAATGCACACTCATGTAGGAAATTTGGAAAGTTAAGAAAAATGGAATCACATACTACAGAAAGATTACCACCATCAATTGGTATACTTTTAAAAAATATTTTTGAGGGATCAGAGCATTAGCATACAGAGTAGGGCATTTGCCTTGCATACAGCCAACTTTGGTTCAATCCCCTGCATCCCATCTGCTCCCCAAAACTTACTAGAAGTAATTCTTGAGCACAGAGTTAGGAGTACCCCCTGAGTATCACCAGATAGAGCCCCTAAACAAACAAATGTATATGTATATGTATGTATATATATGCATATATATGTATGTATATATATGTGTGTGTGTGTATATATATATATATATATATATATATATATATATATATTGGGTTTTGTGTCACACTCAGAAGTTCTCAAGACTTACTACTTACTGTGCTCTATGATCACTCCTTGTGTGCTCAGAGGACCCTGATGATGATAGGTATTGAACGGAAGTTGGTTGTACACAAGATCATCTAAATCCCTGTACTATCTGGTCATATTGAAATAGTTTTAAAGACCATCTTATATATGGGCAAATTCAAATATGGTTAACAATTTGGCTATGTCATGGTGCATGGTCTATTTAGAAAGCCCCATCTTCACATTATCATTCCTTTATTCATGGTTTACTCTTACATAAATGTTCTATGTTGACTATCTTTGTGAGTAAATATTGAACTATTGGACTTGAAAGTTAGATTAATGGGCTAAGCGCATAGTTTGCATGGGCTAAGCGCATAGTTTTCATGCAGTGTTGCCCCCTGAACACTTCCAGGAGTTTCACTTTAACAGTAATTGGGAGAGCTACATCTACACAGTGGAATACTATGCAGTTGTTAGAGAAAATAAAGTCATGAAATTTGTTTGTACATGATTAGATATATAAAGTATTATGATGAATAAAATAAGTTAGAAAGGCAAGGGTAGACACAGAATGATCACATTCATTTGTGGGATATAATAAAATCAGTATGGTAGGACCCGGAGAGATAGCACAGCGGTGTTTGTCTTGCAAGCAGCCGATCCAGGACCTAAGGTGGTTGGTTCGAATCCTGGTGTCCCATATAGTCCCCCGTGGCTGCCAGGAGCTATTTCTGAGCAGACAGCCAGGAGTAACCCCTGAGCACCACTGGGTGTGGCCCTAAAACCAAAAAAAAAAAATCAGTATGGTAATAATAATGACCATAGAGATAACAATAGAGACAATAGAGATGAGGAACAGGAGGATTGATCAATGATAGGAAGCTTGTCACAAAGAGTAGGAGAGTGCAGTTAGTGCCAGTTAGTGCCAGTGATAATTGGAAATGATCACTCTGGACATGAACTGGGTGCTGAAAGGAGGTAAAGCAATATACATGACACCCTTTCAGTAGCAATATTGCAAATCACAGTGTCTAAAAGGAGTGAAAGGAAGTCTGAGAGAGAGTGAATAAAATACATTTATTATAGAGGCAGGCAAGGGTAAGGTGAGACAGAAACTTAGGACATTGATGGTAGAAAATCTGTAATGGTGAAGGGATGTGTGTTGGACATTGCATGACTGAAACTCAAACATAAACAATTTTGTAACTATCTGATGCTGATTCAACAAAATTTTTTTTATTTTTTTATTTTTTTGGTTTTTGGGCCACACCCGGTGGTGCTCAGGGGTTACTCCTGGCTGTCTGCTCAGAAATAGTTCCTGGCAGGCACGGGAGACCATATGGGACACCGGGATTCGAACCAACCACCTTAGGTCCTGGATCGGCTGCATGCAAGGCAAACGCCGCTGTGCTATCTCTCCGGGTCCGATTCAACAAAATTTCATTTAAAAATATAAATACATAAATGTTAACTGGCATTTATATTGTCTTTTTTTTTGAGAAAATATTTGAAGATGAATTACAGATGAAAAGGTTGGATTATTTTTAAGAATTCTTAACATAATTTTTTTTTAGCTTTTGGGTCACCCCAGCAATACTCAGGGGTCACTCCTGGCTCTACACTCAGAAATCGCTCCTGGCAGGCCCAGGGGACCATATGGGATGCTGGGATTTGAACCACCATCCTCCTGCATGCAAGGCAAATGCCTTACCTCCATGCTATCTCTTCGGTCCCAGAATTCTTAACATTTTCTTCAGTATCCTCTTCACTAGTTTTAAGGCAAAATATCAAGCAAGCGTTTAGAGGAGTCAAAAGACAAATAATTTCTGATTTCTAGAGAAGTATTTTTGTTTTGTTCATCAATGTGTTTCTGATGACTGGTACATGGTAGGAACTAGGCAAATGTTTCAGTGAGCAAAAGAACACTAAGATGATCAAATAATTGTTTACCCTTTCTTAATATCATATTTTGTTTATTTTCAGCATCCTACTAGACATGGTGGTGAACCTTGGCTCTGAGTCTTCATGATTGAGAGACTTTTTTGCACATGCAAAGGTAAATATTTGAAATTGGCTGCCTAGTCTATGGCTGTACCACCCTGATTGTGCTAAATCGAGTCTGAAACTGGCTGCCTTGCTGGCGTAAGGACAATTTCTTCTCCGGAAAATTTGCACACAGATGGTTCTGCATCCTCTTGAAGCGATGGCTTTTGTGCTACCCTGGAGATTTCAAGCACCTTTGGGAATTAGGCAAAGGGTGGCTTTTCTCTGGTCCTCGGTGTGTTTGTGTTTAGAGAAAAAGAATATTGATTCTCTTTCTTCTTTTCTTTAAGCACCTCGTAAATGTCATTAGGGGTCTTAAGTTTTCCTGCTCAGATTTTATCCTCTCCTAATAGGTTGTCTCCAATTGGTTTGATTTTAAACACAGCTATGTCAACTCTCTTTTCTCAAGTTCCTTGTTTCAATATTTTTACTAACAGGCAGGACCATTCTCTGTGGCAGAAGCAAAAGTCAGACATAAGATAAATGTTTCTGTGTAGGAAAGAGACTTGGAGATTTATGAGCATATGGGGCAGGTACTATTCTTTTGAGGTCCTAAACTTTTAAATGATGGGAATGCTGAATTATGTACTTCATTTGAGGAGCCAGGAAGGCACAATTGAAGATGCCTCTTCTTTTGACAAATTAGAAACATTCATTCCAATATCTATTTCTTGTTTACCAGGGATAATGCTGAATGAATCACAGAGCAGTGGATGGATGTCCTTTCCACCACTTTTAATTAGCAGCACTGCCTATTAGGATGAACAGAGGGTGGCTTTCCTGCCATAGATTACCCCCATCTGCCTTAAATGGAATAGAAATCTTATTCTCCACAAGGTAATATTCATCTCTTCCCCAGCCAGACAAGCATAGAAAATTAAACAATGGTCCGTTAAAAAGCCCAGATAATGTATTTATCATTTTCAGTTTATGTGAGTTTGCAAGGCAAATACAAGAGGGAGCTATTTGTTATGGGACCTTGGGGAGCAAAGGGACTGGAGAGGGAGCTGGGAGGCTGCAGGATCTGTGACTTGTAAAAATTCATTAAAAATATGAGGCGCTATTGGAGGCAGAGGAAATTAATTACTCCAAGGGACTCAAATGTCACTACTCATTTAAGTGACCCAGGGAGGAGACCGAGAAACCCGATTTCTGAGATTTTCTATAGCAGTGAGGCTGGGGGGCTGGACTCCTCTGCTGTCAATTTTTGCATTTCCTTGGTGACTTATTGGCATGTTCTTCTGGCTTGTACCTCAGCCCTTTCTAATGAGGAGAGTTAAATGAGAAATGGGGGTTGGGGCATAAGAGAGAAAGATCCCCTTAGACTGGCCTGGTTATTCAAAAGCAAGAATTCACCAGGTGTGGCTTGGAAGCAACTGCCCAACCTAGGGGGAGCCTGTAATTTACCATAACAAAAAAAAAATAAAAGAAGCTGATCATTTGCAGCCAGACTGAGTTTGGTCTTTTATTATTGCTTTTCCATCCACAAAGCTATTCTCAGAGGTGGAGTGAATTTGGGAAGACAAATTAAGGTTTTCTACCTAAGGAGAACTGGGGAGCAGTAGCTTCTGCAAACAGTCATCTTTTCTAGATTGCCTGTCGAATAAATCTCTCTAATGCATTCTGCCTATAGACAGAGGTTGAAAATATATAGATAGGCAATGACTTCAAAGTTTAACACCAGTGAGCACCCAGAGTAATGAGCTAAATACTTTCTCAGGTGTGTGCTTTTCTTCCAGAAAATGGAAGGTTCCAGAATGGAAGGTTTTATTCTGAACACTACCACCAACCAGCTAAGAAACTCCATAATTCTCGCAGTCCTTGTTGTGTTTTCTATAAAATGGGAACAAAAAATTCTGTCTTATCTGTCATGATAATATTCATTGAAGAAGTTTGAAGGGTAGAAATATCACAGAGTCATACATTGTTTTAAATGTCTTGGTTTTTAACTACTGTGGCTAATGTTCTGTTCTGGGTGAGAACTAAAACATTTTAATATAATCAGGTATTGTTTAATATTTCAATTTATGATGGATCCCATCTATGATGATGGTTCATGGGCTATGCATCTACCCTGAATGTGTTGTAAGTTGCTAATTGTGTGTCATTACTTTCTACAATGTTTACTTGGTGATGAATTGCCTGAGAATGCATTTCATATTATATGCCCCAATCTTTAAGGAACTCATGAGATTCTTTTTACATGATTAAAAAGAATGTGAAGTTTGGCACTGGGGAGAGTTGGAACTACAACTACAGAACATGGAACTACACGTTCACTGAGTAGAGAGTAGAGGCAGAGAGGGAGTCATCATAAGAATTTCAATTTGGAAAAAAAAAAGACAGATCATGCCTCAAAATTGGTTAACTCTGGGGGCTGGAGAGATAGCATGGAGGTAAAGCATTTGCCTTGCATGCAGAAGGTTGGTGTTTCGAATCCTGGCATCCCACATGGTCCCCAGAGCCTGCCAGGAGTGATTTCTGAGCATAGAGCCAGGAGGAACTCCTGAGCACTGCCATGAGTGACCCACCCAAAAAAACCACAAAAAACATTGATGACGTTTGAAAATTATCCCTTGATTTCTGGAAAGAAATCTCCAAGATTGGTATAAATGGAGAATGAACTTTAGATGCTTTGCAAAGAAGAGAATTCTAGGTTTTGAAGGAACCAGATTGCAAGTACTCTGGAAAGTGGACAAACTTAGTTGTTCAATGTTCCTAGGTAATGTTCCTGAGTGACTTGTAATGTCACTCATGGATTTGATAAATATGGCAATAGAAGATCTCTCTTCTCTAGGAGCTCACTAGGTCAGTAATTAACTATCACACAGATATGGGCTCAGAATAATAATGGTAGGAAAATGGGAAAGGGGTTTGAGAAAGTCAGTGCTGTGCAGCTGAACTTCAAAGTATGACTGTTGCTGTTTGGAAATAGAGACAGACTTTCTCAATATTACTACTGTATTTTCCAGCATATAAGATGACATTTTAACCCATAAAAATTCTTAAAAGTTGGGGGTTGTCTTATACCCCGATATACAGCATGCTGAAACTTACTCTAGCTTCAGGAATAAGTGATCTGCCCCTCTCTTACAGCTGCATCCCATCCAGCTGCCAGTGTCATTACTCAGTCCCCTCTGCTTATCCTGATTAATTTTTCAGGGCACACAGAGGAGCTGAGTTACCGAGTGCTGCATCCTATCCAGCTGCCGGGTGTCATCGCTGGTATGCAGCTTTCTGGTGCTTAGTCCTCTGTTCAGCTTTTATGGGACACAAAGGAGGTGCTCTGTCTGTCTCCCTCTAGCTGTCCTATTAATCACTGCACTCCAGCCAGCTGCTCTTGGAGGAGCCCCCTCTCCCTACTCTCCATGGAGATCACAATTAAAAACTCACAATCACTCATACAAATGACAAATGTAAAAATGATTGTTGGCACTCCAAAGTCTAGCTTTATTAAACATATACTGTTAACCTTTGAGGGTTCTACTCTTTTTCTGTTACATTTTTTAATTTCCACTTGGTGTGCCTTAAAAAAGAGGTAGTCTTATATAGAGAATATAGCCCAAACCTTATATTTTAACAGGAAAAGTAGGAGGTCACCTTATATGCTGGAAATATAATATGGGGGCTCTGAACTACAAGCTTAAGTGCAGAGCAGGTGCTGGTTTTTTTTTTTTTTTTTTTTTTTTTTTTTTTTTTCAGTCTTATACATGGCTTCTTCCATTTCTTTAGCAACTACTTTATGTTCATAGTTTCAAGCTGTTGATCAGAACCTTGGACAGCAGCTGGCTGATAGTAAGGACTAGCCTCTCAGGCATCTTTAGACTTTCAGAGATCAGGCTCGTTCAGGGTGGTATGGCCATAGTCATGAAATTTTCCATATATGGATGGACATGAAAACTCTTATGCTGAGTAAAATGAGTCAGAGGGAGAGAGATAGTCACAAAATAGTCTCATTCATCTATGAGATTTAAGAAAAATAAAAGACATTATTGTAATAACATCCAGAGACAATAGAGACGAGGGCTGGAAGGACCTGCCATGATATAAAGCTTACAACAAAGAGTGATGAGTGCAGTTAGAGAAATAACTGCACTAAAAACTATCATGACAATGGCAGTGAGTGAGAGAATTAGTATGCCTGTCTCTAATACAGGCAGGAAGTGGGGGAGGAGGTAGAAGGGGGACTTTGGTGGTAGGAAGGTTGCACTGGTGAAGGGGGGTGTTCTTTTTTTTATAAATGAAACCCAACTACAAACATATTTGTAATCATGGAGCTTAAATAAATATATATTATTTTTTTTAAAAATAGAATGTTTCTCCTTGGCTGATTTTTAAAAATGTGGTGTATCCTATAGTCAATGGCCCAATTCTATATGCACCACTGAAAGTCTTTAATATCTTTGTTTCCAGGGTCCTTTTAATTTCTGGAATAAAAAACCTTAGTTTTTGTACCAGTTATACAAAATGCAGTCTGCAGGGTTTCCAATAGGAGAGTGAGAACCCCAAACACTCTTTATTGCAGTTGTCCCTCATCTTAGTTTTGTTTCACCAGTGGCTTCTAGTTGATGTTTCAATTTTTCCTACCTTCTTTGACCTTTTCTTTCCCTCTTCCTTGTGAAATTACCCACCCTGACTAACAGATAACCACAAATGTTAATGATGGGGAGCTCTGTTTTATTATAAAGTCCCTTCCTTTTCTACTTTTCCCCCATCTCCCTTTTCTGTGATATAGCAAATAAGAAATTAAACTTTTAATGGAATAAAAAGGTTTTTGCTTTGAGATGATTTGGAGAAAGAAGGCTTGTATTACTCTGGTATAATTCTCTGGGATTACACCTGGTTGTGGGTTCAGGAATCACTCCTGATGGGGACAATTATGTGATGCTGAGATCAAAATACATTTGACTGATTCTAGGCAAACCTTTCTAGCTCTAAGGCCCTACAAGGAGGGGTGTTTGTCAATTTTCTCCTCTGCCCCTTAATCTTTATCTTTTTGCAATATCTTGCCATCATTACATTATCCAGTGGTGCTTTCTTGCTAGTGTCTCCCTCATTAAGAAACAGTCAGATCTTAATTAAATCTATACCACAAACATGAATGTCCCAAAGTGCTCCTTCTACTTATTCCATTTCTTTTGATCTATCTGTTCTTTATCCTCCCTTTGCCTTTTGCAAACAATAATATTATTCAGACTTTCACAAAGTAAAGTGATACAGTTGTTAGGTTATCAGAGGGGATAATTTTTACTTTGAAAACCTGTTATTTTTTATTATTATTGAGGTAGCTTGAGTGTTTTGATAGTGTTATGATCTATAATGCTGATGTTTATGTTTTTTGGTATATATCTTTAATACAACTCCTCCAGCATAATCCATATACCCTCCACCACTGACCTTCTCTACTTCCTTTTTTTTTTTCAGTTTTTGGGCCACACCCAGTGGTGCTCAGGGGTTACTCCTGGCTGTCTGCTCAGAAATAGCTCCTGGCAGGCACGGGGGACCATATGGGACACCGGGATTCGAACCAACCACCTTTGGTCCTGGATCAGCTGCTTGCAAGGCAAACACTGCTGTGCTATGTCTCCGGGCCCTACTTCTTATTTTTTTTTAATTTGGGGGGGGGTTTGGGTCACACCCAGCAGTGCTCAGGGATCACTCCTGGCTTTATGCTCAGAGATGGCCCCTGGCAGGCAAGGGGAACCATATGGGATGCCATATTCGAACCACCGTCCTTCTGGATGGAAGGCAAATGCCTTACCTCCATGCTATCTCTCCAGCCCCTCTACTTCTAATCTTCCTGATATTTTCACCAACCCTCCCTCTCCCACTTGGTAACCTCAGTACTGTTGTCAGAGTTAAGGGTTTATTATCCCTGTTCACTCCCTTTTGTTGTTTTTAATATGCCATGTATGAAGATGATCACCTGGTATTTATACTTTTCCTCTGACTTATTTCTCTAACCTAGCTCTCTCATTTCATCTAAGTTGTAAAAAGAGCAAAAATTTATTTTTTTCTTGTAATGAAATAGTACTTCATTATGCATAAATACCAGATCTTCTTTATTCACTCCACAACCATGGGTCTTGTTTAGATCTTGACTACTGTAAATAGTGCTTCAGTGAACATAGGTTTGGATATATTTTCAATGGAATGAGCTTATATCCTTGGGATAGATATCATGGATTTAAATTGTTTTGTCATCATAAAAGTAATATTTTTAATTTTTGAGAAGTCCAGAAAACTTGTTTATATCCTGACACCATAACATTCTGAATTCTAGTTTTTGCTATTTAGATTAAAATGGCCACAGATCACAAGTTTTCTCAGCTATAAAGTGTCAGGACTATGAGCTGATTTGGCTTACCCCCAAACATCTGTATATATAATAAGACATGAGCATCTCTAAGTGTTTTGGAATATCTATCTTTTTTTTCTACTATTTGTCTCCCTGGCCTCAGATGTATTTTCTCCTCAGTTCCCTAACTAGACTCTGATGTAGAAATATGTAATAACAGAAACAGTGGAGAAACAAAACTAGGAGATCTATTTCAAAACAAAATAAAGATCTTAAAACAATAGATATTCTCTAATATTCAAGCTCTACTATAGTTAACTTGTGACTAATATGTTTCTTGAAAACTTAGTTTGAATAAATTGTAT
Source organism: Suncus etruscus (assembly GCF_024139225.1). Lineage (NCBI taxonomy): Eukaryota > Metazoa > Chordata > Mammalia > Eulipotyphla > Soricidae > Suncus > Suncus etruscus. The sequence continues at coordinate 21,006,219 of NC_064853.1, forward strand.
ATAGTGATTCTTTTCGAATGTATACACACATATATAACTTATTGTTATTTATGTAATGTATACAACTGAAGGGATATATTTTTCATAATTAAAAACACTATAGAACCAACTAAAACACTGAAATGAGAAAGGATGACTGAAAAATTCTCTTTATTGAACCAGGGTTTAAAGTTGATAAGAAAGCAAATACAAAATATTCATCATAACTTATCAGCTTACTATAGAAAAAAATATTAAAAGGAGAACAAGGCCCTTTATCAAAAAGGGACATAACCCATGATGGAATCAGGTCCATACAAAGAAAGATGTGATGGTTGAGAGCACCCACTCAGGGGAAAAGCTACTCTTTGGGGGCATAGAGACTCCACAAGATGAGGAGAGCGAACAACTTCTTAAGTGTGACCTCAGCAACATATTGTGAACTCTCATACCTACTTGGAAAATACTACATAATTGGCAGATGTGTGGCTTCAAGACATATGGAGAAAACTGATGGTAACAGATCTACAGTCATGACCAAAATTTCCCTTTATATCACAGAACAATAGCCAGCATCAAATAATATCTGTCCCTCTTCCCCACTCATGAGAATCAAATGAGAGCACAAGACCTATACATGGTAGATCCTCAAAACACAATCACTGGATATGTGTACATTTTAATAGATTGCTAAATAACTCAAGAGAGAAATTAGAGTGTTGAGTAGATGTTAGGACAGCACCCAGGTCAAACATAAAATACAAAGTCAATGCCCAGGAGAATTACTCTTTACCAGGGATTTTCACATGGATGCTCATAATTCTTCACCTGTCTAAGGTATCTTATTACAAATGAACAAAGTGACAAAACAGGATTAAATTGGCAGAACTGTAGGAGGTCTGCCTGTCTATGAAGAGTAAAATATCTTCAGGCAATAAGGGGAATTGTAGCAATTGAATTCTTATTTTGAATGTTAACAATAAAATGTATCTGATCCATGAGAGACTTTGGGGCTTGATAAGAGAAGACTGGGACTGAAGGGAGGACATAGGTATCGAATTATCTCAAACCAGGAAGGAAGCACAGAGGAGTAAGAGAGGAAAGCCAGATGGTAAAAATTTCTTCAGAACAGAAGCAGAGGGCAGATTGAGGGTCTAGAGAGTATTCGTTTAATTCAGGTCTCTCTGTTTAGAACAAATATCAAAATAGATATTTAAGGGTTAGGGGACCAGTCACCCAGTTGTAAAGAAGACCAGCAGCCTGTTGGTGTGAAATTGTCTGCATCTTTGAAAAGTAGGGAGGGTTCTTATTAAATCCCTGAGCATAATGTTTAATTATCTGCTGGAAGTTTTCTTTCACTATTGATGTATTCCAGTAGTCACAAGATTGTGATTTTCTTTAGGTAAACTTTTCCTACATCTGTATCTCCAGCATCAAGAATTTAAATTTTTTTTTTAAAATCCCTGAGCATCTCCAAGTACTCATTCTGAGAAACCTCGCCCCAGGCATATTAGGCAACTGTTGTTATGTGCATTTGGAAGTAAGGAAACTAAAAATCAGACAAGTGAAACAATTTGCTCAAAGCCCCACAGCTAGTACAGTGCCTTGTTGAATTAAAACTTAAACCTAAACCCATCTAGGTAAAGTTTATGATTCCTCCATGATGTGGCCGGACTTATCACTGAGTAAAAGATTCTTAATTCTTACTTATCTGGAAGGACAGAATAAAAAGATTAGTTAAAGGAAGAGGAGAGAGAAGATTTGAATACAAGTAGCCTCAGAATATCTGCTCTGAGCATTTATAGATAATGATACCTGAACAGGTATTAATCAGAAATTAGGCTGATGGGGCAATCAAATGCCAACCAGGGAACTGGGAGAGAGTTCTATTGATGAACTATGAATTTCTTTGAAGGAGAGGTCAGTTGGAACTTAACTATAGTCAAGTGTGAGAATATAAGCTCTAAGTTGAGAAATGTAGCAAGAACAGGTTGGAGTAAAACAAAAATCTCTGTTGGTGGACTGGGTGGTCCGTAATAAACAAATCCAGTCCCACTTTTACTCCCAAGTTTCAGTTGGCAAATTTCAATAATAGAGAAAATGGCCATGATCATGTTTTTGTTGCTGGTGATTTGGAGATGTTTGTTATTTGCTGGGGAGGGGCCATTGCACTACCCAGGGGACTATTTCCAGTTCTGTTCTTGGGGGTTACCTGGTAGTGCTTAGGAGTTTATAGAGTTCTGGGGATTGAAGATTGAACTAGGGATCCCTTATAAAAAAACATGCCCTCAGCCCACTGAGCTCTCTCCCAGTCCTTGTAATCATGGGGAGGAGAAAATTAATATCAAATGATCTTTGTAGAACTCACAATGCCAGGATTAAATTTGAGGTCAAGGGACAAATATGATGCAGGCAAACCCATGTGCAAGTGTCTCTCTTTAGGCCTTTCTAGAGGTTTGGTCTGATGCCAACTTTGTAAGCTTAGCTTGTCTCTTCTATAAGTATTAAGACTGAGGGAGGAGGAAATAAAAGACCTTTTGAGCTGTGTGCTTCTACATTTCTCAGCTTTACTAAACATGTGGCTCTAATGTTACTCTAATGCTGGTGTCTTTCTTTATCAGTGTCTTTTAGTTGCGGACTCTAGTTCTTCAAGCTTTGGATGTCCCATGGAAGGTAATGCTCCCAGATGGCTCACAAATTAGGTTCAATAAAATATAGTCATTCTTCTCTCCCAGTGTGTCTGTGGCACCGAACTCATTTAACTTACCTAATATCCTATTTGAGTTGTTAAATCCTGAACACAGATTGATTAGAACAGGGGAATCAGCTCTCAGGGGAGTGCAGTCAGCTTTTAGAAGTGACTGGAAGGGCAATTTCAAGCTAAAAACCTGACTTAGGTTCCACAGTATGCTGGCACTGTGCCCTCAGTTCCTTGTCTCTCCCTCCTGCAGCACTTTTATCGTTCTCACCTTTAAAATGGAATTCAGAGGTTAAGTTGAAGAGTCAATAGGAACATTTAGGTGAAAAGACTTGGTAAAACACTAACGGTTCTTTAAATATAAATTATCACAATGAATTAAAATATTAAAAACAGGAGTGTGTTATATTATGGCCATCAAATAGGAATGTTAGGGGGGAAAGGGAATATGAATATTTGAGAATTCTAAGGAATCTCAGGGAAATTTGAGGTGGCACAAGTGATAGGGTGTTTGCCTTGCAAGCGCTAACCTAGAATGGACCGCCGTTTGATCCCCCCAGTGTCCCATATGGTCCTCCAAGCCAGGAGCGATTTTTGAGTTCATAGCCAGGAGTAACCCCTGAGTGTCACTGTTTGTCAAAGCAAACAAACAAAAATAAAGAGAAGAAATTTGAGTCTGTGCATGGTGGTAGTAACTCGTGTTGAACCATAAAGCAAGTGGTACACAGAACTGAACCTGAACCTTCAACACACATTACTCACTTTTTTCCTCAACTACCTCTGCACACAAGCTTCTCTTCCTGCCCTCATCATACTTTTGCACCTTGCTGTGCTTCAGATAAAATTCAAACCAGCATCTTCCAAGTTCCTCTAACAGGGAGAAGTGCAGATTCCTAATCTGTAACTTTCCTCTGTCCTTAAGAGGATTGTCTTTCAGTTGCACTAAGAAGAGTGGATGTTGCTAACTTGGGAAAGAAAGGTAGTCTCAACACATGATGTCTGTGGATCTAGGAAAGTTTTGTCCTTCCAGTTCTTTCTAAAGAAAGCACTTTGTAAAGTACCTGGTTGATCCCAATTCTGAAATTAGCTCATGCATTGCAGTCCCTATCTACAAACTTGTACTACTGAGTCTGGATGAGACATGGAGACTTTATCAGTCTTGTAATGTCTTCTCAGTGCTTATCTTTTAACAGAAGCTTAGTTTCTGAAAGTAAGTTTACACCTCTTACCCTAGTTCAAGGTCATGTTGTCCTTCTCAGAAGCATAGCAGGTACTCTACCTATAATACCAGTCTTTCCCAACCTCCTCCACACTGTCTTTGGTGTCTTTGATTTTAAAGATGGAAAGACTATGTCTCTGCCTATGAGCTTTATGTTCTTTTTCTTTGCCTAAGGGAATTAGAAAAAGATCCTAATGTAGACTTTATTTATTAAATTAGCTTTAATTTAATAATCACATTAGTTTACACAACTATATGTGCTTTAGAGATAATTTACACCTCTTCAAAGTTATCATGCCATATCCACCTACATTGCAATATCTCTCTAAGCAGACCAGGGATATTCTGATCTTTCTCCTTCTCTCTCTTGTAACCACATTCCCATGATCTGTGTTCCTGGATTGGTTTTCCTTTGGTTTTGTTTGTTCCTGTATTTTTCATCTCTAGACCCTGCATATAAGTGAGTTATTTGGTGTTTTTTTTTTCTTCCAATCTTTCCTTCACTTAGCATGACCCACTAAATTTGTCACCAAGATGTAGAAAAAGGCATAGTTTTATTTATTTTTCTAATTACTGTATAGTATTCACTGTTTGCACATACCACAACTCCTCTATCCACTTATCCATTGGATACTTTGACTGTTATCACATCCTGATGATTTGTAAATAGTGTTACAACTGTTTTCCAAAAGTAGTGTTTTGAGTTCTCTGGAGAAGGATTGCTGAATCAAATGTAGATTTTTAATAAATTCCAACATCTTTATCCAGTATTCAACAGAAACAAACTGAAAGTCTTTTCAAATCTGACTTGGGGATTGGAGCGATAGCTCATGGTACGGTGTTTTTTTTGCATGAGGCCAAACTTGGTTGAATTCCCAGCATCCTATATGTTCCCCCGAGTCTGCCAAGAGTGATTTTTTCGAGTGCAGAGCCAGGCATAACCCCTGAGTGCTGCCAGATGTGACCCAAAAACTAACAAACACACAAAAATGTAGCTTGGAATTAACTTTCCAGCCTAATATGTAGAGTCTTGTCTTCAATCCCTACCTACTTACCTACATACCTATTTACCTACACACCTACCTACCTACCATTTTATCTACCTACTTACCTACCTACCCACCTACCTATCTTCTCCTACCTACTTACCTACACACACACACACACACACACACACACACACAGTATTTATTTTCCAGTCACACCAGAATACTTAATGGATATTTCCCAAATCCATCAGCCTTTTTCAAACAGTATATTTTCTATCTAAGATTTCTTTTAACCACTTTCCTTACTACTTTTCTCCAAACAACTTTGATGTATTCTTCTATTATAAGTCAGATTTCTCCAGATCAAACTCATGGACAAAATAATCCATAGACCAAAGAAGGAACTTCTATTATCCCTATAGATTAAGTCATGGGAGATAATCCTGGACTCTTGCTCCTTCCCTCAAGCAATAAGGATTATTGTGATGAGATTAAAAAGCTTTTATAATAATTAGAGCATTTGGGGCTGGAGCAATAGTGCTGTGGTAGGGTGTTTGCCTTGCACGGAGCTGACCCAGGACGGACTTTCGTTCGATCCTGGCATCCTCGGCATCCCATATGGTTCCCCAAGCCAGGAGTAACCCCTGAGCATCACCGGGTATGGCCCCCAAACCAAATAATAATAATAATAGTATTAATAATCATAATAATAATGAGAGTATTTGTGTTATAACCAAAGCAAGAGAAGAATGGTAAAAGCCTGGTCCAGAGAAGAACTTGGCCTGTCCAACCACATCACAGGATGTGCTGTCTCAAGAAATCCTAGTTCTATAATATGACACTTCACCCAGGATGGCTGAAAATGCATCCTTCATAAAAAGAAGACAATACAAACACTGATTTTCATCTCCTCATTTAACTCTAATAAAGTTTTCACTAGTGATTTATTGTTTTTATTAATGGAAAGTAACAAAAATGTCATGCTTTTATAAGCAACTTTTTGATTGTTTATGTATTTGTGGATTTTAATTTTAAAAGTAATTTAAATATATGACATGGGGTTTATAAAATACAGAAAATTAAAAAAAATAATCACCGTTCATCATATCAACATATGTTCTTCAGTCTTTAAACAGAGCTTTTTAGTGGCTTATCAGGTTACACATATAATGTCAGGTTTGTTTCACCTGTAGCATATGCATTTTTCTATGGTAACGAATACTGTAAATAACCATCACTTAATTGGCAAAATTTTAATATGCATCACTTCAAATGACTACCTAATAGCACATTGAGTACATGGACTAATATTGGACAGATTCACTGTAAATTCATTTAGCCATTGCCTTATTGTGGAGGATTTTATCTTTGTAATATGAGTTTCATACAAAAAGATCTACTCTGAGATTATTTCCTTAAAATGATTGTGCACTGCTAGTGTTAAACATCTCCTTTATCAGCAACATTCTATGTCCCCTCCTATTCTTCCTTTTTTCAAGGTAAAAGTTAGCACCTTACCCTATCAAAGGAACTTGAAGACTATACAGTGTCCCAGAGTCAGATATGGTCCCAATATATATGGTTCCTGAACACCATATATTTATTCAAACTCATATACTCATCCTTGTACCTCATATTACTCACCCCCCAATGGTTGGACTGACTGTGGCAACTACCAAGCTGCCCCCTTGAAGATTTGTGCTGGTTCTTAGCAGAAAACTTGCCTTTTCATGCACCCTCATACATCTAGCACATACCAGCCCTTTGGCTCAGACTTAGGATGGATGTTCCCTCCTTTGGAAAACCTTTTCTGGTTCCCACAGAGATTTGGGCACTGTTCCCCAGAGATTGTGGGGAAGCCTCTGTCACCACACTTATCACACTTTGTATACATGAGTCACCTAAAGTCGGGATATATTTTTTTCATTCTTTCCCTAGTTGCCAACATAGTGCTCAACACATAGTTAAGTGCAGAACAGCTGTTAAGCAAACCTATCAAAAGATTTGGCAACTTTCATGGCTTTGTAATTTCGTATAGAAAGAGTAAAACCCTCTGCTTTCAAGTGACATGTAAATAGTAGATGTTTCCTTTCCCAGTTATAAGTGGCACAATACATTTTTAGAAAAGCATAAGAGAAAGACCATAAATGAGATTGCTATTGTTACAAAGAAACTGAATATTGGTGGGTAGAGAAGTAGTAAGAGGGCTAAGGTGTTTGTCTCATGCACAGCCAAGGATTCACTTCACAGTATCACCAGAAGTGATCCCTTCTCACAGAACTAGTAGAAATCTTCGAGCATTGCTGAGAATAGCCCCAAATTTAAATTAAATTTTAATTTTAATTAATTTAAATTTACTTTAAATGACCTTACAATTAAATTAAGTGTTAAAATAAACAAGACTGATAGGTACCAATGACCCCAACTTATTTTTGGCATATCTTTGTAAATATGTTAATCTGTCATAATTTAGATCAATATTTGTCAACCAGCAACTATATGAGAGCAGTAAGCACCATTGAGAAATTCTATAGGGGTGAGGGGTAAAAAAAAATCACACAATGATCAGGTTGAGAAATATTTATTTAGGCCATGCTATTTTATAGGTTTAAATACCAAAAATGTGCTAATGAGTTTTATTAGTAAATCTTCAATCCCAAACATTATTGGGTATCTTTTGGGAAAAGCAAACTTGAAAAATCCAGAAGCAAACTCTATCTACCACGCTACTCCTTCTGTAGACCTCCCCATTTCAGTAGAGAGACCCTCTTATCTTCCAGCTGTTCAGTTCAAAGTCCTATCAACTTTCTTCATACTTCATATTCCACCCACAAGCTATGCATTTGATTCTCCTTTCAAAGACTATCTGGAATTCAAACTGTTCTTACCAGCCTAGCTATTTTTGTAACCCTGGTTTGAGCTACCATCATGGTTTTTCCCTGGCTTATTATAATAACATTTTACAGTTTTCTTAGCTTTATACCTTGATACCTATATTTACACCCAAAGGCAAAAGTGTCTTTTCAATATCCTGTTCTTGCTGCAAAGTTTTGATAACTTCCTATCTGAAAGACCTTTCATTGTGTATAATACAAAATATAAATTTTTATTGGTAACCCTTAGGGGTTGCCATAACAAAATACCATAGATAACTACCTTCCTTTGTGTCTTTATGTGGTAGGCATTTCCTCTGTGGAGTGAGGAGGAAAAGGAGAGAAGGGAAGGTGATGTTAGAGACAGAGAAGAGGAAGAGAGATGTTATAGAGATATAAGAAACCTAATATCTCTCAGTCCTAATGGATTAAGACCCCATCTTTTTAGTTTTATTAAATCAATTATGCCCCAGAAAGACCCTGTCTTCTAATGCCATCTCTCAAAGTCTGGGGCTTACCACATGTATTTGGGAAACACAAACTGAATCCCTCTGCAGTTTCATGTGGTCCCTGATAGGTTCCCAATCTCATTCCAGTGCTCCAGCCAAACTGGGTCTTTATAGTTCCTTGAATACTTCCAACGTGCTTCCATCTGAAGATTTTACCCTATCGACCACTCCACCTGGACTGTCCCCCACAGACATCTATCCGAGTAACTTTCTCATGTCCCTTGAATTACTGCTCAAGAACTATTTTGAGTAATCTGTTTCTTGATCACCTTTTATAATATAGCTTAACTGTCCCCATCAACCATGTCTTTATTTTCTCATTGTCATTTCCATGAAAGCATTTCAAGTCTCTGACATTAGATATTTATCTGTGTTCATCTTTTTCCCCCTACACTCAAAGGAAATAGTGTAGATTCCTTGACGGCAGAGCTTCATGCTTTGTGGGGTTTATAAGTATGTTGTGGACATTTAGAAGAATTTGGAATTCACAAGTTATATGAGGATAGTCAATGAATAAGTGAAAGAACAGTAATAAATATATTTCTCCATATTTGCTTATTTTAACATTTAACCAAGCCTGAACATAGGTGGGGTATTTGTCCCATTTTTGTAAATGACAAAAACTAATATTTGTAAGAGTTTTATTTTACAGAGTTAATGATGATTTCATTTGTTAAATATTCCCAGGGGAGTTGCTTTCTGTCATACTAGCTTTAACTTAATCCTTGGAATAATCCTAAAAGATTATATATTATTATCCCTATTTTAATGCAATTACTTATGCCTTAGAAAGGTTCAATATCTTGCCCCAAGGGAACCAGCACCAAGTGACAAGCTAGATATGAACCCTAGTTTGACTTCAAAGGGCTTGCTTTTAATCTATCATTATTTCTCATGTCCTTTTAGCCTAACTTCATGTACTAGATACTATGCTAAATCTTGCAATATCTATATAACCTGCTGTTCTCTTTACTCTGGGTATCTTTACTCAACTGAGGCTCAGAAATGGTAACCTGCCCAAGATCATTCCCACTGACCAAAAAGACTGGTTTTCCAAATCACCTCCTTCAAAGAACCAGGTCTTTCTCCAATGTTTATGTCTTTCCTTGCCTTTATATACTATTTACTTCCAAAATGAACTTCCAGGCTCAAGCAAGATACCTAAAGCAGGACACACCTTTAAGTTTGTTATTTTAATGCTGACCCTTGGGACATAGAAAACTTCAGCTGATAAAGTGAACACTTTGATGAAAAATTTATTGATAAATTTTCTATGACTTCATCATTGTTAAAAGATAGCATCAGATTTTATTCCATTGTCTTGCAAGTGTTCTAGTCTGCTGCTTTATTCTCTCTCTTCTTAGATACCTGGTGGAAATGTCTGTGTATTTTGCTCAGCCTCTCTGCAGCCTTTAATGGGTATGGTTTAGGTTCAATAGTGGAGAGGGATAATTGAATCTATTTTTCAGACTTTCATCGGTGGGCTCTATTCTGGGCACACATTATTAGGATTGTGAGAACCAGGCATTTCTTTAAAGTAGAGAGTGTGGGGCTGAGCCTGGAAGATTATTAAAAGACAGCACAATACCAGCCTTGAAAAATATATAGGGCACCCAGATTTCTCATGCTATCCCTCCCCTCAAAGCACAAAGCCCATTCAAGCTCTTTTCTAGGAATAGGCTTCTTCCCTCCTGCTGGTCTCTGTCCTTTGTCCTCCCTTGTGACACACTAGCCCACCACATATCCTGCAAATGGTTTTCTGGGTGTGGTCCTGGAAATGCCACATGAATATCTCCTCAGAATTTATTAAAAAGGCACATTCTTGGACTCCATCCTAGAGCCATTGAATCAAAAACGTTAGGATGGGGAATTCAACACTCCATTTGTTTGTCACAGCACTCCAAGTAATTCTGAAGCAAGTTCACATTTGACCCAGTGTATATTAGTAGGTTTTTTCCTCCTACTTACTTTGCAACCTAGACGCCCTTTTCCCCTCAAGCCTACAGACTCAGATGCATATTGATAAGAACACAACAGTTGAAGATCTCTGTTGTGTTTACAGCTCCAACTGAAGGATCAGGGAGCTAACATGAAGGGAATGAGGGAACATGAACTTGGTTCCTTACATGTTCACTGCTTTGCACTTGGTTTAGAGAACCTTTTGTTTTTGCACTTACTTGAAGGTGAAATATTTTAACTGTAAGGCTTAGAGATAAGAGACCTTTACTGAGTTATTGTAATCTGCTTTTTGGATAATCTCATTACTAACCTTTCACATGTTGATAATATCTTAGCTCTTCTCTAATAGAGCATAATAATAACTACTGTTTAATCAAGTATGTTCTATTTGCTTTAAATTGAAAAACTTGTATCTGTGAAATATTTTTACAACCAAAAAAATCACTACAACTCCTAATTGAAAAGAACAATCCCCATATACCTGCCATTTTGAGATTTCTCATCACCTTAGTCCCTATTATATTGCTATTTCTTGATCTGTTAAAGGCATTATCTCTTGACTTTCACTCATCATATTTGAGATTTTTGTTTCCCTTCCCCGACAACATCTACACAGCCCTTCTTTCCTCATTGTCAGCGCCATGTGCATGATCTTCTGTCTCTTTTCCTTCCAAGTGCTGAATTTTCTGGGCAAATTGGTTGAATTTCTTCTCGGTTTTTAGCTTCCCACATTTCCCACGCTTGACACCCAAGTCTTTACTTCCTTTGCTGAACTTGGTAATAACTACCTTTCCTGCTATTTTAAAAGGGGTTAAAAATCTCCCACCTGCTGTGGATAATGGCATTTTGACAAGGCAATCTGTTCATTCTAATCTATCGAAATAAGCTATTTTGTAACCCCACTCTTAAAGAGAATCACATTTTGTAATGATATTTTAATTTTAGTAGTAGTATTTTATTATATTTTTTATAAAGTAACACAGCCAATGTTTTATGTTGAGGTTAAACGCTTTTGCATTTAAAACAAAAATTCAATGCTGTGATTTTTAAATTCGAATTTTTACCACTTTCTCACTTGGGGTGTTCAGAGTCCTTAAATGTATAGCGATAATAATTTATATCTAAACTGACAACACTTGCTTTAGAGGCATTGAGCACCTGCAACTTTTTGTTTGTACTAGGGATTATTCTATATTCTTTTCATGTAATACTAATGATCTTCTTGCAACCTCTATCCTAGCTAAATAGGTTTGGTTGTTAATGCCATTTTACAGGTGAGGAAAATAAGTTACAACAAGGTTATATAATTTACCCAAGGTCCACAGTTACACAGCATCAACTAATGCACCACTAAATAATGCCTTTTTTTGTGTTGTGGAGCCTTCAGAGACTACTTAATAGAAATCCTTGTAGCCTTTTTGCTATTTTGGTTTCAGAAAGTATGCCAAATTCCATCTACCTTCAGACCAAAAATCTACTCCTTGTAGGCAATTCCTCAGAGAGCCCATGGAATATTAATTTTTATAAAAAACATTCTGACCTTCTTCCCTAAGTGTTACAGTTGACAACATTGCTTCGATGTGAATGCCTGCTTCTGGTTTACTAAAATGTCTTGCATCTTACTCATATCAGACAGTGAAGAAAGACACTAGTGGAGAGAGAATAGATTCTTTGGTTCTGCTCATCTGGGCTGCTGATTCCTATTTTGTTTTCTTGTACTTCATGGCATATTAATTTCAGTTGGGTTAACTCTATTTTAGAAATTACTATGCTTCAGTAAGATAACAGTTCTATTACTTCACTATTTGTTTTACATACTATCAATATTTTATTTGATACAATACAATCATTTATAAAATATAAAGCTCAAAGAAGCTAAATTATTTACTGAACTTTATAAAAACATTCATGTATTAAAATGATTATGAACATGTAAATTTGCAAGTATTAGAGTTATAATATAAATTCTTGGCAGATAAAATTTATCAATTCAAAATATAGGTGAGATCGCACATAATTTAGGAAAAGAATCAACATAGAAAATGAAAATGTAATTTTCTCTTTCAAACGTGTGCTAGTTACAAAATTAAGTGGGTCAGTGATACTATTGTGTTGCAAGCATAATTTTAAGAGCTTCTTTTTTTTTCATGGTAGAAAAGCTTTTCGTGATTTTTTCTGACCAGTCAGAACTGACAAGGAGATAGTTAGGCACTAACCCTAAATACCTTCCTCTAGATTTGAATTTCAAATGGTTTTATCTCTTATCCCCTAGCTGTGAGGAGATTTTGTTTGAACAGCTTTCTCTCACATTCACCTCAACAAAGACTGCAGGTTTCGTATTGATAAGAAGCTCTATTTTCTACCCACCTTCTAACCCTTGCCTAAGGAAACCCCTGTGTCTTTTTAACATCTTCTGCATGCTCATCAGTGATACTTGGTAAATCTTTCACACAGGCATTGTGCGTCCCACTCCATACAAACCCATTAGTCGTCGACTTTTCTGAAATTCTTAGAAGTGCAATAATAATTATTCCTTCGATAGTGACTTTGCAAGGCCACAGCTTACATGCTCATTGCTATTCAGGCAAGTCTTGAGCTGTCTAGACTTGTACATCCTGCATGTGTGTGTCTTTTCATATCATTAGAATAATTGAACCATTGATCATTTTCCCCAGATACTAATACCTCAAATTTTAGATTTAAAACTTAAAATAGCAAAGAGATATCTCAGTATATGCAATCTCTTGATATTTGGTGGCTTACTTCTCCTTCCTCCTTCAATGATGCAGCCACCAAGTTTGGGGGCTACTATACAAATGAGGAAAAATGGTGTTTTGGTAGGTGAGGAGATTCACAGGAAGTCAGGTTCTTTGCCTAGCAAGCACTAACACTGATTTTAAAACCCATTTCTGAGGACTCTGATGCCGGAGTAGGGGTTTCTCTTTTAGTAAATAAACTCAATTTCTTGTGCATTAACTCCATTTCTTTTATATAACTAGACTCTGCATTATTTAACCTTCAGTTGAAATAAATGCCAACATCTTTTTCTTAGAAGAGACTCTTCTAGCAGCTTTCTAAGAAGCACTTTCCTGAGGAGAAGGTTGTCAGGCACCAAAACGGGCTCTTGAGACAGGCTATAAAATTTTCTCTTCTGTCATTCTAGAGAATGCTGAAAACAAGGAGTTTGATGATTTTCACAGTTTCTAGAATCCCTTTCAGATATTCTCACTTGGATATTTAAGATACACAGACACTTCAGATCTGCAGCCAGTCAGTTCCCCTTCTAGTTAGTTCTTGGGCCTTTACTTGACAATTGAAGTCTCTGAGTGACAAAACTGAATGGCATTTCCCCTCACGTTTTTGACCCTCAGGTGACCCCAAACTTTTCTCTCTGTTTTGCTTTTATCAAAGCATCCAGGTGGAAGGAATAACTGGAGAAATTGGAAATAATCTGGGCTGCCTTTCCTCTATTTGCTCCTCTCATCTTTTTTTCTGTTTAATAAGCACAAAGTAAACACGGAGCAGATTTTTTTATTCTGAAATGTTATGAACATTAAGCTCTGGGTATTATCATGGGAATGCATTTCATTTGAACTCCAATAGGGCTTCATGTAATGTTTTAAGGCAAACCCCATATGTGTGATTTAAGGGCTACTATTGTGTCATGTGGACCAACAAGGCCTCTGTCTGGTGGGTCAAAGTTTTCCAAATCAGCTTTGGGTGGGAGGTCAGGGTCTTTACAGTTTCCAGAGAGCTCTGTCTGATTGCCCTTGTAATATTTGGGACTTTTAGATAACAGAAGTGTTATCTCTGTCAATCACTTACTAGATACCCGATAGGAGCTTGGGATGTCCCCTGACATCTTTGCTGAACCCAGATGCTCCAAACTCTTAATCCCTATTTGCCCCATTTTATTATTAAGCTCCTTGAAATCCAGAGCAGAATTAATATCTGGAATAAGGATTTACAAATGTGGGGTCAGAGTAGTACAGGGAATAGGGCAATGCCTTGCATGTAGCCTACCTGATTCAGTCCCTGACATCCATGCGGTTGCCATGTAGTTCCCCAGAGCCCCACCAGAAGTGCTTCCTGAGTTTAGAGCCTGAGCACTGTCAGTGTCCCCAAAGCAAACAAACCCCAATATTTACAAACAATGTAGCATGATTATCCCTACAAACCTTTTGCCTGGGAGATTTGGTTTGACATTGAAGATATATTTTAAAGATGTTTGTGATTGGCTGAACAAGCCCCTTTCCATTTTCATGTTGAAATCTTACTTCCCAAGGTGATTACATTGTAGGAAAAGATTTTTTAAAACTCAAACCCATGTCACATGAAGTTTGATGTGGTTCTGAACCAATTTGACTGCTGTTCAAATGAGTATAGTCTATTTGGATCCCCACACTGGGGAACAGGGGTGGAAAAGCTTATATTTAGGAGAAGGCTAGCAGGAAGGCAGCTGTCCAAGAGTGGTGATAAAGATCTCAAGTGGACCTCCTCTTCAAGCACCATCTCTTTTAACATCCAGGGTATGAAAAATATTTTTCTTTTTCTTCTTCTAAGTAGCACTCAGATGGCCTGGGGTCACTCCTGGTGATTCTCTGTTGCAATCAGCCCTTGATTGGGCTGGAAGGTGATGGGATGGAGGATGAGGTCTTTCTCCTCTAGCTCGGACCACTCGTCTGCCATCCTGTTCAGTTGGGGGGTCTGAGGGTTCAGGATAGCAGCAGATAGAAATTCACAGGCAGTCAGGCTTCAGGAGATATCAGCTTTTTTTAGTGGAAGAAGACTGAAGAATCAGCTTCAGCCTTCCACTGATCCTTGCTTTTATTGACAAGAATTAGGTACCACCCTAGGGTGGGAGCAGAATACCAAGTAAGGAATAATCCAATATACTATCACCAGGTCACACCCTAGGGTGGGGCACAATTATTGATTAGGGTAGGATCAGTAACACTATACAATTCTCCACCAATAGGAATGGTGGCTCAATGCCAGGGCTTCCCTATTCAGTGCTGCTCTGGTCCTGTGGAACTAAGAACATCCAAACCATCCTGACAATGTTCAGGGGCCTAGAAGTAAGGGAGGAGACTGGCCCATGCTGGGCTATTCTATAGCCCTTAACTTAGCCTTAAGATATACATTTATATATTAGATCAGGGATTGTTTGGTACTTGGTTTTAGCCACCCTAGAAACCAAGATAATTTCCCCAAACTCTTTTTCTCCTTCCTTCAATTGTGTTAGCTCCTTCACAGTATTTCTCTAACACCTGTCACTCTCTTGCTCTCTCCTCCCTGACTCTAGGAGCACTTGAGCCCACATTTCTCTCATCAATGACAGGTAGGTAGGGTTTTTTTTTCTATGAATATCCTGCCTGTGGTCATATGAAATCACATGAATTGATAAATATTGATGCTGGCAGACACAGATAGCTCCTGGCCATTTCTGAGAAATGTATGTGTTGGGAGTCTATTTTCTTTAATCTTCCCTAAGGTGAGCGCAAGAGTTTCACCCCATAACCACTAAAACAGAGCTTTTATACAACACAGCACATGCAGAGAAGAGAAAGACTCAGAAGAACAATTTGCGGGTTTGAAGATTTAATTACTTATAGGATTTCATACATTCTTACACCTTTATGTTTCTAATCAAAGGTTTAAAACTTGTAAGAACTATAAGAGCTTTGTGAAACTGGGAAAAAAAAAAGAATTGCTATGGAGACACAAGGAAAGATCAAATAGAGTTCTAATTAAGTTACTAGGCATTTGGTCCTGGGCATGAGGTATGCACAAGTATTAAATGTAATTATTGCTTTCAGACAAAATAAAAACTCTCCCAACCCTTTAACAATATTGAAGAAAGAGCATCCAAACTGGAAATGAGGCACATAAAACTTTATAAAACTCATTTGAGGAAAGTGCCAGGTGAAAGCAACACAAAGATATATATATATATATATATATATATATATATATATATATATACATATAAAGATATATATATACAAAGATACACACACATATATATATATACATATCTATATATAGGACAAGTAGACAAAATGGAAGGTATTGGTGGCAAATGTGAGCCGGGCAAAAATATTTGGTAACAAAGGTATGAGGGAGGTGGGTGGTAGGGTTTAGGGGGGGTCAGGGTCACTATTCCAGAGATACTATATCACTAACCCAGCTGCTTTGTGACAATTTCAGTTTATCCATCTGATTCTTGCTATATATAATGAACATCCTTGGCAGATTCCCTTGCTCACGTCTGTATATTCAGGTCTAATACCTGATATTGAGTCACTGAATACTCGGTGAAGGTAGGAAGAGTGAAGGAATGCCTGAATGAGTGAGTCCTCAGTTGGACTGGAGGGGTGGGAAGTGCTGGGGAAGATGACTGTAATGTCTGATCTGTCTCTGTCTAGATCTAGACTGTGCCTTCCTTGGTGTCTTTCAGCCTGAACTCCTTATCTAAGAACAAACCCTTGCACAGTACATGACACTTTATATATAAAGTTTTCCTTCTTTGGTTCAATGATTCAAGTCATCGAATATTCCCAGGGTATTAGGCAAAGGAAAAATATGCCTTTATTTGGATACCTGAAAAAAAGGCAGAAGCATGCAGAGTTGGTGTCTATGACTTCTATGAGACAGGCTCAGAACTGAGTTGAAAATTGTAACCATTCCAAGTGGGTGTTTTTTTTTTTTTTGCAATTCCCCATAGTGTGAGTGTACACAGAGGTCTTAGCTGTAAGAGGAGGCAACATCTTACAGGGATGAGCTGAAATAACTTGAACTAGACTTTACAGGGTCCATAATCAGCCTTTTCCAGCATAATAGCCAGAGGCAGTGAAAAGAGGAAGAAGGGCCTTGGGGATATCCTGGGAAGTATGTAACTAGATTCTGATGTTTCTCAGAGGTTATATGCTAGTTGAAAATAGCTACTGGACAAACTAGATGCCATTCAATAAATAGGTTGAAAGTTGATAGTGGATTAAAAAGAGGCAGGGGAAATCAGTGAGAATACCTATCACTAGTTGACTAAATATTAAATAGAATAGTGATTTGATAAGCATGGAATTAAGTTAGATGGAAAACCAAGTCTAGCAGATGTGTGACACCTGGTAAGGTCATGGTGGTAAGAAGTGAGTTTAGATGCTTGGAAAACTGAGCAAGTTTTAGCTGCTCACTTTTCTTAGGCTTTGGGAAATCGAGCCTCATGGCCAACTGGTAGCTGATATTCTCCTCCAACAGGAGACAACCCCTAGTTGTCTCTTTCCATGCATCTTCCTAATTATGTTTATCTCACCCCAAAATGGTATACAAGATGAGGATAGCTATCTTGGGTCCTAAAGTCAAACATATTGGTCATCTGTGACTCAGGACATAGCCAAGAGAGGATGGTCTTAGTGTGTCAAAAAGTGTCAGTTTCAGTTCTTTAGAAACTAGATCCTCATAGTTTCCTAAATGCTGGTCTAGTTTCCTGGATCTTCTTTCACTGTTGCTTCCTTAGCTCAGATCTCTAGAAGAGTATTTACCCTCAATATGCTGCAGTTATCACTAAGGTCAAAGTATCTCCATGGGAGATCTCCAGTGAAGGATCCTGAGCTCTATGCCAATTCATATCCTTTATGCTTTCTTCTCAAGCCTGTGGTAACCTAAGAAAATGAATCTCACTTGCTTGTCTCTATGTTTCTTTTATTATTTCCACTCTGGAGAATCCTGTATTCTCTCTTGAACACACACTTCTCCCTTTTTCTCTCCTCATATCTTCTATATAATTTCCAGTATTTTTTTTACCTCACCATAAAAGATATCTTTTAAGTGGATAATCTTTATTTAAGTTATTTAATCTACCAATGTTAATGTTTGATGTCCATTTGTTTTATAAAATTGTGATGAAAATAGCTACTATTTGCAGGGAAACATACGTCCCTATTGTGCAAAATAAAAAGCCATCTATTTTTTAATTTTTTTTAATTTTTAAACTAGCTCATGAGATACTAGATAAGGAGCCAGAACTGGTTCTAGCATCTTCCTTTCCCCAAGTCCCTTCCTGTTTCTTTACTTTCTTGTTATCCTCTCTCATTTTCCCTTCTTCTCTTTTTTTACTTCCTTCCCTTTCCCCATGCCTTCTTTTCTCTCTGCTCTAATTTAGCATAGAGATTAATGTCATTTCTAAACACACTCTAACTGCATTTTGCTTGGCTCTGTTTCTGCTAATTCCTCTACCTAGATAACTTCTTCTCATTATGCAAGGTGTACCTTAAAAAGGTGTACCTTTACTTCCCTTCATTCCACAGGCAGTGTTCAGCTGTACTCTTCCAAAGTGGGGTTTTTTTTTTCAAAATTGTTTTCCAAATTTTTCCAAATTACCTTTTCTAAAAATTATCTCAGAGTATAATTCCCTGCCCTACCAAATTGCTGTGTCTCTAGTTCCCTTTCCTGGCAAAAACTAACCTCTATGTTACTTCCCCTTTGACTATTCCCAGGGCTAAGCACACAGGGGCTGGTCTCGATGTAGACCTAGTGCATATAAGAGAAGGTAGAGGATGGAAAAAAGAGTAAAAAATAAAGAAACAGACAAAGAGGAAAATAGGATGGACACAGGAGGGAGACCAAGGGAGACCATAAGAAACAATAATAAGGACCAATGTTAGAAGCAAGGAGAGAAAGACAAAGAGTTAAGAAATAGAAGTATACTACAAAAATGTTGTATTCATGGTGCTTAAAGATATTAAATTTTTAATTAAGTTTTATTAAAAGTTTAATAAATGAATAAAAAGAAATAGAGAAATAAAGAGACTGTTGTGGGGAGACAAGAAGGAGAAGAAAAAGGAATAAGTAAAGAGAGAGATAAACAAGAAAGTTTGCTAGTTATAAGTTTGTTAGTTTCTTCTGGGCCTCTGATGTGTCCAGCTTCCCCTGTTGTGGACATGGTAAACCCACCTCCTTAGGCAAGAACACCTGCCTTCTCATCTTTCTCTGCCACATGTGCAGGGGGCTCAGATGGGTTGTCCATTTTTTATCCAATAATTATTTGAATACATTTGCATTAAATTATAGTTAGATTTCATCATCTCGGCAATTTCCAAGATAAATAGAAAAAATTTCTAAGCAAATGAAAATGGTATAGACAAAGTATTTAACCTTAGAAAATTGGCAATTCATTAAAGAAAGACTGCATTTCCTGCTTTGGCAAAAATATTTTCTCTCAGAAGGTAGTGTCTGCCAGAATATTTGTGAAAACTCCTAAATAAGTTTTAGAAAGATGAAATGGCAAAGCTCTAATTGAAAAAATACTTTTGTGGGAAATATATGTCAGTTTGGTTGCTACTCTCTAGAAAGTACCACAGATTCATGAAATAACAAGATTTGAGATTTAAATGAAGAATGTCTTTCTTAGTGAGTTTTGGCTTTGAGAATAAGTAGATATAAATTCCAACCTGAGTTCCTAAATAGACACCATCATATATATGTAGTTGAAAATATTCCTAGGTAAATAGGTGAGCTCCCAGCTTAATTTGACATTTTTTTTTTTTTTTTGGCGGGGAGGTTGGGTTACTTCTGGCTCTGTACTCAGAAATCACTTCTGACAGGCTCGGGGAACCATATGGAATGCCAGGAATCAAACCAGAGTCCATCTCGGGGTTGGTTGCATGCAAGCCTTCCTGCTGTGCTATCGCCTCTTACCTACAACTAACTCTTCCTGGAATATTCTTTTCTGTGTTATTTTCTGTTTGAGGGACTGCTCTGGTGATGTTCAGAGTCTTGTAAATCTTTGTCAGAAATCTAAGAGTTCCAGCCAGTAGGACAAAGAGTTACAAGCTGTTACTATCAGCAAGGGTTGAGACCACTGACCTCTAACTTTCAGCACTAGGCTATGAAAGAAGCAGAAAAGCTGGAGCAATGCACTTCACATGTCACTTACTTAACTCTGACCTCCAACCTGCATGGAAAATTAGGCCACAGTCACATATCTCTTTAGGATGAAGCTGCATCTTCAGAAAGGCATGCCTAGGTGATAGCCATGAGGAAAGTCACAGAAGGAGTGATATCAGCATAGATGGAACTGCTTAGGACACAATGAGGACCCCTAGCACAGCCTGTAAGATGGACATCTATATAGCTATTGTGGATGAAATATTCTAAGTGACTCTGGACAGTCTTGATTTTTGAAAAGTAGAGTTCTTGTATGGCTAAGCAGCAGGTTGGACTTTCTCATTGCTCTGAAATAATGCATGAAAGATAGGTAGCTCTGGTGGAAAGAATGTTGTATAACATTTTTTTTCAATTGCATGTAACTGATTTATTATTTTCTTACTACATACGTTTCCAAAGCTTAGGCTCACTCCTTAAAATATGTGTGTACCATATCAAGGCCCCTCACCAAAGTTCTAAGACTTTTTCATGATTCCATTTAGCCTTCCTCCCACCCCCATTTGTCCTTTGTTCATTGCCCTATTTCCCGTAGAGTTTATGAGAAATGTTATTTCACTATGATGGATTG
Organism: Suncus etruscus; assembly: GCF_024139225.1. Taxonomy (NCBI): domain Eukaryota; kingdom Metazoa; phylum Chordata; class Mammalia; order Eulipotyphla; family Soricidae; genus Suncus; species Suncus etruscus. Next base: position 21,026,958 of record NC_064853.1, read on the forward strand.
TAGTAAACAGAAGAGTTGCTTCATGTTTTCCAAATTATGTGAATGGGTCTCTGCATCCCACTTCACTGCTTACCACAGAGAAGGAGGCTTCTTGTCTCATCTCCAAGATATTTTTCACCTGAGAACAGGATAGAGCCCATGGGACTGTTCTTTTTTATAACTGTGGCCCAATCACAAACATGTTTGTAATTTTGAAGAATATAGTGTTTTTAAAAGTAAATAAATAAATAAGTTACTTAATTTAAACACCATGGTCACAAAGTTGTTTATAATAAAGTTGGGCTTCAGATAATTCTTAAAGTAGGAGACAGAGATGGATATGAAGAGGCTTCCCAAGCAGTGCTCCGGAGCCCCAGGGTCACTTCCCAGTGATTCTTGGCCAGAAAAAAAAATAGAAAGAAAAGATAACTGGATAGAGATGACTTCAGGGATTCAGATGGATAATTAAAAAAAGAGAGAGAGACTCAGGGACAGGCTGGTGCAAGAAAATGCAGGTCCAACCCAAGAGACTTCTAGTTCTGACTATTCAGACAAATCAGCCTATCGAAAGGTTTTCTGTTAGCTTCTGACCTCATCCTGGGAGAGAAAGAGGACCATGACCCCTGCAAAATGGTACCCCACATCTTCCACAACCTACTTGGATCTTCCGTGTTCTTCTCTTTATTTGGGGGGGGGGGTGATGGGCCAGACCTGGTGGCACTCAGGGATTACTCCTGGCTCTGCACCCAGAAATCTCCTCTTGCAGACTTGGGGTATTTAGCAGATTTGGGGGACCATATGGGATACCAGGGATTGAATCCAGGTCCATCTATTGCAAGGTAAATGTTCTACCCCTGGGCTATTGCTTCGGCATCCTCTTTAAAGACTACCTTTGGGCCTCTCAATTTGGGTATTCCAGAACCATCCATTCCACTCTCCTACAGCTTCTAAGTAGCTACACATGGTGCTCGTGTTATTACAAGACCCTTAATTGTTATTAATTGCTGTTGGAGGTGATGCTAATTAACTCACGGTAATGAAGTGCTAGCCCACCAGCCTGGCATGTGTACTTAACCTCAGCTTGTCTAAGGAGATCAGCTCCTCAGAGAGGGAACTAGAAATTTTGGTGCTGAAAAAGACACCACAAAACAGGGGCTCATTCTTTTATGGGAAGTTCTCTCTATTGTGGCCGGTGACTCAGGTCCCTGGGTGCACTGCTGCCAAGCCAGCTTTGTTTGATCAGAACAGCAGACTCATTTGATGACATGCCAGCATGGGCTTCAAACACCAATTACCAGGCCGCCAATGACAAATATGAAGGAAGAAAAAGCAGCAATCATCATTTAATAAATTTATTATGAAGACAAATGGCCCATACATAAATCACTCTGCCTCATTTTTATAAACCTCACTTATTCAGACACAGGGACAACAAGGGTTAAATGTTTAAGTCCTGCCAGCACAACCCTTGCCGGCCCTGCAGGGGACTGAGTTTCTCATATTCTAAAAACAGCCAGTAATGGGTTTCCCAAGTGGCAAGGCTGGGTCGGGCCCTTGTTACTGCTCTTCTCCAATTCAAGATGCTAGAAGTGGATCATGCTACTGTTCTCTGCCTACATATCACTATCATTCAGAGGTGACCAAGGAGTACCCTGCCCAGCACTGACCTCGTACTTGGCAGGCATTCTATTAGACATGATAGATATAAAATGTTGCTGATTCTCATCATAATTTGCAAGAATGACAGTATAGCCAAAAGTGCTTCAGAGCATTGGCTTTGAAATCAGATGGTCTTTGTTCATATTTAGAACTGGCCAGATCTTCGCTGTGTCACCTGATTCAGGCTTTTAATATCCCTAAGTCTCATATCCATAAAACAGTATGATAACTTGTGAGAATATTGGTGGGTTATCTAGAATAAATAAAATAACATGGAGAACTAAGACATAAAATACATTCTCCTGAAGTGTGATGTCATTCACCCACCTGACATATAAAATAAAAAAGTACATGCTATCTCATCCAAGTTGAGTTTCTATTTTTTGTCTGTTGGTTTTTATAATTACTTTATATAAACACGATGGTTAAAAATTATTTATTAATTTCAGTCATACAATGTATTCCATTCTTCACCAGTGCACATTTTCCACCACCAATGCCCTCAGTTTTCCTCCCACTCTTTTACACCTTACCCCTACCTGTCTTTGAGACAGGCATTTTACTTCTCTCTCTCTTTCTCTCTCTATCTTGCTCTTTTCTTTTTTACACTGTGGTTTGCACTATTGCTAATGAAGGGTTATCATGATCAGTTCCAACTATCATTGTCACAATAGAACAACTATTCACTACCCTAACTGCTTTCATCACTCTTTGTGGCAAGCTTTCTTTCATGAACTAGTTCTCTTGATCCTTATCTTTATTGTCTCTGGGTTTTATTCCCATCTTTTATTTTTCTTATAACCCACAAATAAGTGAGATTATTCTATGCATATCCTTTTCCCTCTGACTCATTTTACTCAGTATAATAATATCCATATTTATCCACATATAAGCAAATTTCATGACTTCATTTTTGCTAACAGTTGTGTAGTATTCCATTGTATAGAAGTACCATAGTTGTGGAAAGGTCAAATCAAAATGAATTAAAAACGTTGATAATTGAGCTCAAAGAATAAGGTACATCGAGGAAAACATTGGCAGAAAACTACATGACATTGAAGCTAAAGGCATCTTCAAGGATAAAATACCACTGGCCAAAAAATTGAAGCAAAGATAAACAAATGGAACTACATTAAGCTGAGAAGATCCTGCACTTCAAAGCAAACAAGGATACAAAGACTACCCACAGAGTGGGAGAGACTATTCATTAATTAACTATTAAGGGGTTAATAGCTAAAAGATACAATGCTCTGGAAGACCTTAGCAAGAAAAATTCTAACCCCATTCAAAAAAAAAAGGGAAAAGAAATTAACAGACATTTCCTCAAAAAACAATATTTATGTAGCCAAAACATGATATGGTGCACCACATATGAAGGAGTTGTAAATCAAAATGATAATGAGATATCATCTCACACTACAGAGACTGGTACACATCACAAAGAGCAAGAACAACCACTGCTGGTGCAGATTCAGGGA